>NW_024082449.1:0-111377 GCF_003009895.1 Hyaena hyaena
GGGGGATGGGCATGGAGGAGGGCACTTGTGGGGATGAGCACTGGGTGTTATGTGGAAACTAATTTGACAATAAACTCTTTGTAAAAAAAATATTATCTTATATTAAAATGTTAATGGCTTATCTTGATGAGCACTGTCATGTATAGAATTGTTGAATCATTGTATTGTATACCTGAAACTAACATAACACTGTATGTTAATTACATTTCAGTGGAAAGAAGAAAGAGAGAGAGAGAGGGAGGGAGGGAGGGAGGGAGGAAGGAAGGAAGGAAGGAAGAAAGGAAGGAAGGAAGGAAGGAAGGAAAGAAGGAAGGAAGGAAGGAAGAGGGAGAAGTTAATGCAGACTCAAGGATGCTTATTTTTGGTGTTATTGTCTATCCTTTGAGCAACACTGCCGCCCTAAATTATTTGTGTTTCACATAGAAGACAAGTCTTCATTTGCACATTCAGGCAATATACATTGCCTGAATGAGTTCTTTTATGTTACAGGAATATACCACAGGAATTATGTTACAGGAATAATTCTTCTGTTTAGATTTTTTTTCCAATAAAATGCTTGGAGAAGCCTTCTTAACTGAATTCCTTTACGAAGTACAAAATCTTGCAAACCACTTACATGTAAGAAGGTTTTAAATGATGAAACAATGTGGAAAAGCAGTGTACAGATACAGAAGACAACTCATTTTTCCCTGATTAAAAGGAAAATTAAAGGGGTGCCTGGGTGGCTCAGTCAGTTAAGCATCTGACTTCAGCTCAGGTCATGATCTCACAGCCTGTGGGTTTGAGCCCCGCGTCGGATTCTGTGTTGCCAGCTCAGAGCCTGGAGCCTGCTTCAGATTCTGTCCCCCTTTTTCTCTGTCTGCCTCTCTCCTGCTCATGCTTTGTCTCTCTCTCAAAAAATAAATAAACTTTTTTTAAAAAAGGAAAATTAAGATAAGGTTGTAAAAGAAAGTAGAGCAGAGTAATGATACAAATAAAACCTATGGATAAGATAACTGTAGCAAAATGCAAAATAACATCACTTTTAGGAAATTCTATTGCCTTGCCCATTCCAAAGACAGCACAACAGGTTGAAAGACAAAAGAGTTTATACTGATCTTGGTCATATACTAGTATATGCCAGAATTATCCTGACCTATGGGTTGGGGGAAATCATGTAAGAACATGTATGATTTGGGTTGCTTTGTGGAACACGTATGTGATGATGCTTTTAATGATTCCCTTTTACCTTCACTAGATAATACCATTGGGTCATTCTCCTATCATTGAGACTCCTGAGAAACTACTTGCCTCAAAACTATTGAATGGGAATAAAATTCAAGAAAAAAAGTATATTGTTTCATAAACAACCCTTCTCTAATTCTATGCTTAGTAATTAATAAGAAAAAAAAAGGTATATGAACTCTATAAACAATTTTTGGATGAAAATCTCACTAAAGTCCTACTCTATAACCAATCTTATGACTTCCAATTTGATAAGGAATAATTTAACTCAAATTAGCTTTCAAAACGTTCAACAGTAGAATATAGGGGCATAAAAATCTCGGAAATTCTTCTGCATTCTTTAGCAAGATATAATCTCTGTAATGTTTCCCATGGAAACAGTTATAAATTCCACACTCCTAACATACAAATTTTAAACCAGAGATGTAGGGAACTTATATCACACCTTGAATAGAAACCAAATGTAGTTTGGCTGGACTGACTTAAGAAACTAGAGTAGAGGGAAGAGTTAATATGGTGGAGAAGTAGAGGGACTCTGAATTTTTCTCATCCCTCAAACACAGATGTATTGAAATAAGACTACTTGGAACACCCAGGAAATCAATCTGTGGGGTGGCAGAAGGATCTCCACAGTTGGAGGGAGACAGTTTGGCAGTTTCCATGTGCATGGATGTGTACTGGGTTAGAGAAAAGTGGCAGAGCCATAGAGGGGACAGAAAACTTTTTGTGGAGAGACAAAAAGGAGAGAAAGAGAGAGGGGTTGAGATCGTGAATTATCAAATTAGCCCAAAAGGAAAACCTCTATGGACCACGGAATGGTGAGTGAGAAGTGCTGAGTGTCCCAGTACTTTTTTGCAAATAGCCTTTGTTGCTCAAACTCAGAGATTTTGGAAGTATGTGACCTTCTCTGGAGAAGAGCTGTGATGGATACTGCTAGGGAGGAGGGAGCTGGCTCTGGAGTGCATAGCATGGTGTAGGGATCTCTGAGATGCACTGAAAGAGAATAGTCCCTTTCCTGTAATAATTTTGAAGAGGGTATATTGACTCCCCAAGGACAAAAATCCCTGCAGGTGCCAGCCAGAAGCCTTTCATCAGCAGTTTGGTGAAGCTCTAACTCCAAAGGAGAAGAGTGGATACACATCGTGCCCGGTCCCTTAAGACTTTGGATTTTCAACCTATCTACACCTCAAAGAAAAAGCACGGCAAAGAAAAGACACAGGCCAACCTGACTGCCTTAGGTATTCGATGAGGGCTGTCTGAACAGCAGGGTTCGTGATCCCTGGTGAGGGCAAAAGATTGGGGTGGCACCATTCCTCTCAAACACCAAAATGGTGGGACTTCAAAGAACAACACAGTGGCCACCAGTGGAGGTAGAACCCACTTACACCAAATCCTATCCTTCCATGCCTGGCAACTGTGTATTTACTGGGGCAAGACTGACTCTAAGCCAACATACCTCGCCTCTCTTCTAGAACAGAGGAGCCATCATCCCCTAGACACTAACAGACAACTTTTTTATTATTTTTGTCCTCATTCTTTTTTTCTTTTGGAATGAGGCTCTTAATTTCTTATCTTTTTTATTATTTCCATTTCTCTCTCTCCCTTTTTTTGGAATCAAGCTTTTTTATTTGTCGTCTCCTTCTCCTCCTCCTCTTTCTTCTTTTCTTCTGCTTCCCCCCTTGTTTTTTACCCTTTATTATTCTTTGGAATCAGCCTTATAGTTTTTTTTTTTCATTCTCTATTTGTTTTTCCTTCTTCCCTTTCCCTTTCTCTTTTTTCTTTGGGGGGGGGATCAGGGTTTCACCTGCCCCTTTTTTTTCCAGGCTTAATTCAACAAACAAATCAAAGAACGCTTAGTTAAAGGTCCAAACACTCCAACACCTCAAACAAGAAGGAGCTCTGCAGATGGCAGTATAGGGGGAAAGAACAACCAAAACTAAACAGCATAGTGCACACAGTATACACCAGAAACACTTCCTGAAGTGCCATGCCTTGGACAGTGTATGACCCCTTTTTAATACAGTAGCATTCTCAAGCCCATTAAACACAACAAGCTTTAAAAACACATAAAAGACAGAAACTTAGACAAAATGACAAAATGGAGGAAATCCCCACAAAAGAAACGTTAGGAAGAAATCACAGCCAGTGACTTGCTCAAAACAGATATAAGCTATATATCTGAACAAGAATTTAGAACAACATTCATAATACTGTCTGGGCTTTAAAAAGCTTTGAAGACATCAGAAAAACTCTTGCTGCAGAGATAAAAGATAAAAGACTCTTGCTGCAGAGCTAGTCAGGATGAATTTTAAAATGCTATAACTGAGATGCAAAATAAACTATATACAGTGACAGTGAGGATTGAAAAAATAGAGGAGAGAATAGGTGAAATAGAAGATCAAATTATGGAAAATAATGAAGCTTAAAAAAGGGAGGGAAAAGAAATATATAGATAATTAGGGGAGACCTAGGTAAGAGATTCCATGAGATGACACAATATTAGTATCATAGGAGTCCCATAAGAAGAAAAGGGGGAAGAAGGTTTATTTGAACAGATTATACCTGAGAACTTCCTTAATCTGGGGAAGGAAACAGGAATTCAAGCTTGAGAAGCACAGTGAGCACCCTTTAAAAAAAAATCGGTCAACACCATAACATATCTTAATGAGACTGCAAAATACAAATATAAAGAGAGAATTGCTTGTAGGTTCTTAACCTACAAGGGTAGACACATAAGGTTCCTAGTATAACTGTCCACTGAAACTTGGCAGGCCAGAAAGGAGTGACAGGAAATATTCAACGTGCTGAAAAAGAAAAACATGCAGCCAAGAATCTATTATCCAGGAATGCTGACATTCAGAATAGAAGGAGAGATAAAGACTTTCCCAGACAAACAAAAACTGAAGGAAATTGTGACCACTAAATCAGTTCCGCACAAAATTTTAAGGGGAACTTTCTGAGTGGAGAAAAAGAAACAAAGACCAAAGCAACAAAGACTATAAAAGAACAGAACATCACCAGAAACACCAAATCTACAGGTAACATGATGGCACTAAAGTCATTATCTGTCAATTAATCACTCTGAATATAAATATACTAAATGATCCAATCAAAACATATAGGGTAGCAGAATGAATAAAACAAACAAACAAACAAACAAAAACAAGATCCATGTATATTCTGCCTACAAGAGCCCAATTTTATACCTAAAGACACCTGCAGATGGGAAATGAGGGGATGGAGAAGCATTTATCACGCTAATGGAGGTCAAAAGAAAGCCAGAATTTCCATACTTATGTCAAAAAACTAGATTTTAAAATAATGACTGTAACAAGAGAGGAAGAAGGGCATTATATCATAATTAATGGATCTATGAATTGAGAAGATATAACAATTGTAAATATTTATGCCCCCCAACATGTAGACACACAAATGCATAAGTCAATTACTCTTAAACATAAACTCCTTGATAATAATACCATAATAGTAGGAGATTTTAATGCCCTATTTACAACAATGGAGAGATTATCTAAGCAGAAAATCAACAAAGAAACAATGACTTTGAATGACACAATGGATATGATGGACCTAACAGATATATTCAGAATATTTCATCATAAAGGAGCAGAATACACATTATTCTCCCATTCACATGGAACATCCTAGAGAATAGATAACATACCGGGTCACAAATCTGCCCTCATCAGGTACAGAAAGATCAAGATCATATGATACATACCTTCAGATCACAAAACATGAAACTTAAAACCAACCACAAGAAAAAATGTGGAAATCCCTCAAATACATGGAGGTTAAAAAGCATCCTAATTAATAAAAAAATGGATTGGCCAGGAAATTAAAGAAGTAATTAAAAATACATGAAAATAAAACAGTCCAAACACTTTGGGATGCAAGAAAGGCAGTCCTAAGAAGAAAATACATTGCAATTCAGGTCCATCTCACCAAGCAAGAAAGGGCGCAAATACACAAGCTAAACTTACACCTAAGGAATCTAGAAAAGAAGAAGCAAATAAAGCCAAAAAGCAGCAGAAGAAGGATAATAATAAAGATTAGAACAGAAATCAATGATACAGAAACAAACAAACAAAAAATGGTTGAACAGACTAACAGAACTAAAATCTGTGGATTTCTTTTGAAAGAAGAAAAAATAACCCCCTAGCCAGAATTATCAAAAAGAAAGAAAGAAACCCACATAGATAAAATCATGAATGAAAGAGGAGAGACCACAAGCAACAACACAGAAATAAACAGTTATAAGAGAATACTGTGAAAAATTTTATGCCAACAAACCAGACAATCTGGAAGAAATGGACAAATTCCTTGACACTATACTCACACAGTACCAAAACTGAAACAGGAATAAATAGAAAATTTGAACAAGCCCATACCGAGCAAATAAGTTGGATCAGTTATCAAAACTCTCCAAACAGGGGTGCCTTGGTGGCTCAGTTAAGCCTCCGACTTCAACTCAGGCCATGATCTCATGGTCCGTGGGTTCGAGCCCCGTGTTGGGCTGTGTACAGACAGCTAGGTCAGAGCCTGGAGCCTGTTAAGGATTCTGTGTCTCCCTCTCTCTCTGACCCTCCTCTGCTCATGCTGTCTCTCTCTCTCTCTCTCTCTCTCTCTCTCTCTCTCTCTTTCTCTTTCAGAAATAAATAAAACATTAAATTTTTCTTTAAAAAATCTCCAAACAAATAGGAGTCCTGTGCCAGATGGCTTCCCAGAGGATTTCTACCAGGCATTTAAAGAAGGGTTAATACCTATTCTTCTCAAACTGTTCCAAAAAATAAAAATGGAAGGAAAGCTTCCAAACTCATTCTATGAAGTCAGCAATACCTTGATTCCAAAACCAGTCAAAGACCACAATAAAAAGTAGAATTACAGGCCAATATCCCTGATGAAGTTGGATGCAAAAATTCTCAAGATACTAGCAAATCAAATTCAACAGTATATTAAAAGAATTATTCGCTAATTTTAAGTGGGATTTATTCATGGATTGTAGGAGTGGTTCAATATTTGCAAATCAATCAATGTGATACACCAAATTAATAAAAGGAAAGATAAGAACCATATAATCCTTTAAATAGATACAGAAAACCATTTGACAAATACAGCATCCTTTCTTGATAAAAACCCTCAAGAAATTAGGAACATACCTCAACATTATAAAAACCATATATCAAAGTCTCACAGCTAATGTCATTCTCAGTGGGGAAAACCTTAGAGCTTTCCCTCTAAGGTCAGGAACATGACAGAGATCTCCACTCTCACAACTGTTGTTCAGCATAGAGCTGGAAGTCCTACCCTCAGCAAATAGACAACAAAGCAAAATAAAAGGCATACTGATTGGCAAAGAAGAAGACAAACATTCACTCTTCACAGATGACATGATACTCCTCCTCATTGAATACCCAAAAGACTCCACCAAAAAAAAAAAAAAAAAAGCTATAATATGTGAATTTAGCAAAGTCACAAGATTTAAAATCAATGTATAGAAATTGGTTGCGTTTCTCATCAGGGAAATACAAATCAAAACCACACTGAGATACCACCTTACGCCGGGCAGAGTGGCAAAAATGAGCAAATCAGAGGACTCTAGATGCTGGACAGGATGTGGAGAAACGGGCACCCTCCTACACTGTTGGTGGGAATGTAAACTGGTGCAGCCCCTCTGGAAAACAGTGTGGAGGTTCCTCAGGAAACTAACAATAGAACTCCCCTATGACCCAGCAATAGCACTGCTAGGAATTTACCCAGAGGATACAGGAGTGCTGACTCATAGGGGCACATGTACCCCAATATTCATAGCAGCCCTCTCAACAATAGCCAAAACATGGAAAGAGCCTAAGTGTCCATCAACGGATAAAAGGGTCAAGAAGATATGGTATATTTATACAATGGAATACTACATGGCAATGAGAAACAATGAAATCTGGCCATGTGTCGCAACATGGATGGACCTTGAGGGTGTTATGCTGAGCGAAATAAGTCAGGCAGAGAAGAGCAGATACCATATATTTGCACGAATAGGAAGATTAGGAAGAACTTAACGGAGGATCGTGGGGGAGAAGAAGGGGGGAAATAAGGGGGAGAGGGAGGGAGGCAAACCATGAGAGATTCTTGAATGTTGAGAACAAACTGAGGACTGATGGGTATGGTGGAGAAGGGAAGGGGGGTGATGGGCATGGAAGAGGGCACTTGTGGGGATGATCACTGGGTGTTATATGGAAACCAACTTGACAATAGACTATTTAAAAAAATAAAGTAGTTGCATTTCTATACACCAATAATGAAGCAGCAGAAAAAATAAATTTATCCCATTTAGAATTGCACCAAAAACCATAAGATACCTAGGAATAAACCAAAGAAAATATGTAAAAGATCTGTAGATTGAAAAGTATAGAAAATTTATGAAGGAAATTGAAGACACAAAGAAATGGAAAAACATTCCATGCTTATAGATTGGAATAACAAATATTGTTAAAGTGTGTATGCTACTGATGGTAATCTACACCTTCAATGCAATCCATATTAAAATAACACCAGCATTCTTCACAGAACTAGAAGAAACAATTCTAAAATTTGTATGGAACCAGGAAAGACCTTTAATAGCCAACATAATGTTGAAAAAGAATGCTGGAGCCTTCACAATTCTGGACTTTAAGCTTTATTACAAAGCTGTAATCATCAAGACAGTATGGTACTGGAACAAAAATAGACACATAGATCAATGGAACAGAATAGAGAAACCAGAAATGGACTCATAAATATATGGCCAACTAATTTGCAACAAAACAGGAAAGAATATCCAATGGGAAAAAAGACAGTCACTTCAACAAATGGTGCTCAGAAAACCAGATGGGGACATACAGAAAGAAGCTAGACCACTTCCTTTCACCATACACAAAAAGAAATTCAAAATGGATGAAAGGTCTAAATGTGAAACAGGAAATCATCAAAATCTTAGGGGACAAAACAGGCAACAACCTCTTTGACCTCAACTACAGCAACTTCTTACTAAACATATCTCTGGAGGCAAGGGAAATAAAAGCAAAAATGAGCTATTGGGACTTCATCAAGTTCCAATAGTGTTGAGTACATAGCATAAAAAAGTCACTAATTTGCCTAGTATCAAAATTATCAATGCATTTAAGTATATGCTGAGATTTCAATTTTTTTTCCTCCTGTATGTCATCAAAATATTTATGCGGTTAACAGACACATGAAAACATGCTCAACGTCACTCATCATAAGGGAAATACAGATCAAAACCACAATGAGATACTCACACCTGTCAGAATGGCTAAGAATAGGGTACCTGGGTGGCTCAGTCGGTTAAGTGTCCAAATTTGGCTCAGTTCATATTCTCACAGATTGTGAATTTAAGCCCTGCAAGTTCTTTGGTGATAGTTCAGAGTCTGGGGCCTGCTTCAGAATCTTTGTCTCCCTCTGTCTCTGCCCCTCTCCCACTTGCACTCTGTCTCTCTCTCAAAAATAAATAAATATTAAAAATTTTACAAAAAAGAATTGCTAAAATTAACAACTCAGGAAACAACAGATATTGTCAAGCATGTTGAGAAAGGGCAACCCCTTTGCACTTTTAGTCAGAATGCAAACTGGTGCATGCATTCTGGAATACAGTATGGAGGTTCCTCAAAAAATTAAAAATGAACTACCTCATTACCCAGCAATTGCATTACTGGTTACTTATACAAAGGATACAAAAATGCTTATTTGAAGTGGCACGTGCACTCCAAGGTTTATAGCAGTGCTATTAACAATGGCCAAAAGAGCCCAAATGTCAATCAGCTGATGAATAGATAGAGAATAAGTGGTATATATATACAATGGAATGCTCCTCGACAATCAAAAATAATGAAATCTTACCATTTGCAACAACGTGAATGGAACTATAGTGTATAATGCTAAGCAAAATGAGTCAGTCAGGTATGTCCTTTCCTACTTCATTCCTAGGTATCTTACGGTTTTAGGCTCAGTTGTAAATGGGATTGATTCCTTGATTTCTCTTTCTGTTGCTTCATTACTGGTGTGTAGAAATGCATCAGATTTCTTTACACTGATTTTGGACACTGTGACTTCAGTGAATACATGTATTTGTTCTAGCAACTTTATGGTGGAGACTTTTCAGTTTTCTCTATAGAGTGTCATCTTGCAAATAATGAAAATTTGACTTCTTCCTTGCTGATTTGGAGGTCTTTTATTTCTTTGTGTTGTCTGATTGCTGAGGCTAGGACTTCCAGTGCTATGTTAGATAATGGTGGTGAGACTGGACATCCTTGTCTTATTCCTCAGAATAGAGGAAAGGCTCTCTTTTTCCCCATTGAGGATGATAGTAGATATGTAGATATGGCTTTTTTGTATATGACCTATATGAGGTTGAGGTATGTCCTGTCTAACCTTATTTTTGAGGGTTTTTATCATGACTGTATGTTTCACATTGTGAAATGCTTTTTCTACAGCTATTAAAAGGATCATATGGTTCCTATCCTTTATTTTATTAAGGTGGTGTATCACATTGATTTGTGAATATTGAACTACACTTGCAGTCCAGGAATAAATCTCACTCAATCATGGTGAATGATTCTTTTAATGTACTTTTGATCTCATTTGCTAGTATTTTGTTGAGAATTTTTGCATGCATGTTCAGGGATATTGCCCTGTAATTCTCTTTTTAGAGAACTCGTTGTCCTGGTTTTGGAGTCAGGATAATGCTGGCCTAATAGAATGAATTTGAAAAACTTCCTTCCCTATTTTATGGAACAGTTTGAGAAAATTAGGTATTAACTTTTCTTAAAATTCTTAGTAGAATTCCCTTGTGAAGCCATCTGGCCCTGGACTTTTGTTTGTTGGGAGATTTTTGATTACTGACTCAATATTTTTGGCGGTTACCAATCTGTATTTTTTTTCCTGTTTCAGTTGTGGTAGTTTATGTTTCTAGGAATTTATCCATTTCTTCCAGGTTGTCCAATTTATTGGCAGATATTTTTTCATAATATTCTCTTATAATTGTATATCCGTGGTGTTGTATTTCCCCCTTCTTACTTATGATTTTATTTATTTGGGTCTGTTATCATTTCTTTTTGATAAGTATGGCTAGGAGGTTATCAGTTTTATTAATTTTTTCAGAGAACTAGCTCTTGATTTCATTGACCTGTTCTACTATCTTTTTTTTTTTTACTTTTTATATATTTCTGCTCTAATCTTTATTATTTCCCTTTATCTGCTTGCTTTAGCCTTCATTTGTTGCTCGTTTTTCTATCTCCCTTAAATATAAGGTTTGGATGTTTATTTGAGATTTTTCTTGCTTCTTTATGTAGGCCTGTATTGCTATATACTTCCCTCTTATGACCACTTTTGCTGCTTCCCATAGTTTTGGACTGTCATGTTTTAGTTTTCATTTTTCTTTCATGTATTTTTCAACTTCTTATTTGATTTTCTGGTTGACCCATTCATTTTTAGTAGGGTATTCTTTCACCTCCATGTTGTGTTTGTGTCTTACCAAACTTTTCTTATGTTTGAATTCAAGTTTCAGATTGTTGTGTTTGGTAAATATGCATGGTATGATCTCAATATTTTTTGTACTTGATTAGGCCTGATTTGTGACCTAGTATGTTATCTATTCTGGAGAATGTTCCATGTTCACTTGAAAAGAATGTGTATTCTGCTGATTTAGGCTGAAATGTACGGAATATACCTGTTAAGTCCATCTGGTCCACTGTGTCATTCAAACCTATTGTTTTTTTGTTGACTTTCTACTTGGATGATCTGTCCATTGCTGTAAGTGGGGTGTTAAGGCCTCCTATTGTTATTGTTTTATTATCAATTAGTTTCTTTATATTGATTATTAATTGATTCATATGTTTGGGTGCTCTCAAGTTGAGGACATAAATATTTACTTTTGTTAGGTCTTCTTTTGGACAGACCCCTTGATTATGATATAGTGCCCTTTCTCATGTTTTGGTAGTCTTTGGCTAAAAATCTGTTTTTTCTAGGGCACCTAGGTAGCTCAGCCAGCTGAGTGTCTGAATTTAGCTCAGGTTATTATCTATCAGTTCATGGGTTTGAGCCCTATGTTGAGCTTTGCACTGACAGTATGAAACTTGCTTCGGATTCTCTGTCTCCCTCTGTCTCTACTCCTCCCCTGCTCCTGCTTGCTCTCTCTCTCTCTCAAAAATAAACAAACGTTAAAAGGTCTGTTTTTTTCTTCTGATACAAGTATGGCTACTCCCACTTTCTTTTGATCTTCATTAGCATGATAAATGGTTCTCTATCCTCTCACTTTTGATCTGCATGTGTCTTTAGGTCTCAAATGAGTGTCTTGTAGGCAGCATATAGATGAGTCTTCTTTTCTTTCTTTTTCTTTAATCCATTCTGATACCCTATGTCTTTTGATTGGAACATTTCATCCAGTTACATTTATAGTAACTATTGATAGATATGAATTTAGTGCCATTGTATTACCTGTATACTTGGTGTGTCTTGAGACTTTCTCTGTTCTTTTCTAGTCTTTGTCACTTTTGGTCTTTCTTTCCCTCTCAAATAGTCCCCTTTAATATTTCTTGGGGGGCTGGTTTAGTAATCATGGACTCCTTTAGTTTTGGGGTCTGGTTTAGTAATCATGGACTCCTTTAGTTTTGCTTGTCTAGGAAAGTCTTTATCTTTCCTCCTATTGTGAATGACCGCCTTGCTGAATAGAGTACTCTTGGCTGCAGATTTTTCCCATTCAGCACTTTGAATATATCATGACAGTCCCAACTGGCCTACCATGTTTCTGTGGAGAGATCAGTTGCTCACCTTATTGGTCTTCCCATATAATTTAGAGACTTCTTTCTTTTTTTTCTCTTTTCTGAATTTTTTTCTTTATCATTATATTTTGCAAATTTAACTAGAATATGTCTTGGTATTGGCCTGCTTTTGTTGATTTTGATGAGAGTTCTCTGTGCTTCCTGGATTTGGATGTATGTTTAATTCCCCATATTAGTGAAATTTCCAGTTATTATTTCCTCAAATAAACTTTCTGCCTCCTTCACTCTCTCTTCTTCTCCTAGGTCTCTTATGGCACAAATGTTATTATGTTTGATGGCATTTTTGAATTCCTGAGGACTACAGTCATGATCCAAAATTTATCTTTTTTCTCTTTGTTATGCTTCATTATTTTCCATATAACTTATTCATTCCTCTGTTTCTTCTGTCCTGATGGTCATTATAACCAGCCTATTTTTGAATCATAGTTATTGCATTTTTTAAATTTCTGCCTGACTGTTTTGTAACTTCTTGCCTCTGTGTTACCTCCTTGATTGCTTCCATTCTTTTTTCAAGCCCATCGAATATTTATATGATTGTTGCTTTAAATTTTGCAACAGGCACATTTTATCAAATGCTTTTATCTGTTTCTATTAAATCTGTGACCTTTTCTTATTCTTTCTTTTGGAATGAATTCCTCTATCTTGGCATTTTGTCTAAGTCTCTGTTTTATTTGTGTTAGAAAGGTCTGTTGCATTTTCTGCACTGGAGACTAATGGCTTTATGAAGAAGGGGTCATATGGTGTCCAGGGCCTGGTACTTTAAGGAGTGTTTCTGGTGTTGCTTCATGCACTCTGTTGCTGTATTTTGGCTGTTTTATCCTTCAGGCCAGTCATCTGCAGAGGATCTCCTTGCCTGTAGTGGACAGTGCTTGGACATTAGCCAGAGTGTCGGGAGTGTAACGAGGTGTGCCTTGTTCTGCTTGTTAAATGATAACTGATGCTACTTTTACTAGAAGGAAGACTTTTAACAACTTTATGGTTGGGAGATGTGTGTTAAAAGGTTTTTGTTGGTCTTCTAGGGGAAGGGACTCACTATGCTGGGACTTACGCACCTTTGCCCAATAAATGCAATAGAAGCAGAACACAAAGGTATGAGACTTTGTGTAAGCAGATTAGGCAACCAGTGATGGTGTTGTGCTGTTTACTGAAGCTGGTTTATGTTGAAGGGTGAGGGACAGAAATGGTGACATTTCTGTGGCTCCTCTGATGCCACAGATGAGTCTCTATACTTGCTTCTCTCAGGAAAGCACTCCCAGAAGAATGAATTATCTCTCCCAGTGAGTCCTAGACATTTTTCAGATCACTGTTTTCATGATGTCTCCAGGTTGTTTGCCTTCCAGGAGCAGTGCAGTACACTTTGGGCTCTATCCCAGGCAAGCCTACTGACTTGTGAAACTCCGAAATTTAAGGCTTTTCTGTGGTGGGAACCTGCACTAGTCTTCTAGGGGAAGGTCTCACTACACTGGGGCTGATGCACTTTTGACTCAGAAAGTCAGTTGTGTCAGAATGCACAGGTATGGGACTTGGAGCAAGCAGGCAAGGCAACCAGTGTCTGGTTTAACTTCCCTCAGCAGGTGGTTCTGTGAATATGCCCAGGGGTAGGGAGGGAAATGCAGCCCACTGGTTCTTCTGTTCTAGGAGAGGCACCTTTGTGAAGGTACTTCTCACAGATGCATTCCAAGAAGATGGGACGATTTCCCCTGTGAGCCTTAAGCATTCTTCAGTTCACACTTTCTGCCTTTGGGTTACTTCCTTGTCTTCTCTCCAGGAATATAGCAGCACCCTCAGGGTTCTCTTCCAGCCAAGCCGGCCCAAGCTTTATGTACTTCCTACTTTTCACGATGTAGTCTCTTCTTTCCCTCTAGTTGTGGCATTTGTTGTCAGTCCTCAGAACTATTTCTTGAGTATTGAGAATGATTTGATAGTTATCTAGTTGTGTTCAATGGATATGACAAGCCTAGAGTCCTAGTATTATGCCACCATCATACCTCAAATTACATCTTTCTAAAGTGAATTAAATGTTGGGCAACATTATTGGTGTGAAGTATTTTTGATATAGTGATATGTATTAATATTTTAGTAAGCAGATATAGGTATAAATAGTGTTAAGACTACATAGTATACAAAAAGTCACAAATTTGGCTAGTATAGAAATTATAAATGCATTTAATTATAGTCTCAGATTTCAATTTTTTCCTTCCTGATGTCATCAAAATGCTTATGTGCCCAAGAGACACATGAAAAGATGCTCAACATCACACATCATAAGGGAGATAGAGATCAAAACCACAATAAGATACTACCTCACATCTGTCAGAATGACTAAAATTAGCAACACAGGGAAAAACAGATGTTGGCAAGGAGGTGGAGAAAGGGGAAAACTTTTGTACTGTTGGTGAGAATGAAAACTGGTGCAACCACTCTTTAAAACAGTATGGAGCTTTCTCAAAAAAAAAATTAAAAATAGAGCTACCATACAACCCAACAATTGCATTACTATATATTTATCCAAAAGATACAAAAATGTTGATTTGAAGGGGCACAGGTACCTCAATGTTTATAGAAACACTATCAACAATAACCAAATTATGGAAAGAGCCCAAATTTCCATAGACTCATAAACTGATAAATAGATAAAGAAGATGTAATATATATATTTATATATATAATATGTATATAAAACATCATATATATGCATATATATATTACTCATTGATCAAAAAGAATGAAATCTTGCCATTTGTGACAAGATGGATGGAACTAGAGTGTATTATGCTAAGCAAAGTAAGTCATTCAGAGAAAAACAAATATGAAATGGTTTCATTCATATGTGAGATTTAAGAAATAGAACAAATGACCAAAAAGGAAAAAAAAGGAAAAATAAAGTAAAAATAGAGGGGGAAGCAACCCATAAAAGTCTCTTAATTACAGAGAACAGGCTTGGGCCAACATGGCGGAGAAATAGGGGGATCCATACTTCTGTGTCTCTCAAATAAAGAAGGGTTAAAGCCAAAGGACTTTGAACCCCAAGAATCAGGGAGGAAAAGAGACAGAGTCTACCAGGGAGAAAACAGGAAAACTGGATGGCTCCATAGGTGGGTGATTGCGAACTGGAGGAGATAAAAGGGGTTGCAGAGACATGTAGGGGAGGGATCCCTTTCTTCAGAGAGAAAAAGGGAAAAGAAAGAGTGGCTGGGGAGTGTAGGACTATATCTGGATAAGAGAAAAACCTCCAACCAGGATGGAGAGGTATCCCATCTCTAACTGGAAGGTTTTCTTCAGACTGGGGCTGGCTGCCCTGTCCACAAACCTGGGGAAGAAGGGATTTATCTCCCAGTTCGGAGGTAGGTCAGGGGCACAGTCTGCATCAGGAGAAACAGTCTCCTCCCCTGAAGTACTGCGCTACAGACAAGGAACCACATATCAGAGCGAGAGTTTAAAATCCAGATAAGCGTGGGACACAGGAAACTGCAGAGTGAGACAGCCCACCTCATAGGCGCCCATAGGAAGTGAGGACGGATCCAAAGGAGTGATTTACAACACCTGGTACATGAAGGTATGACTAGGGGGTCGCTATTTTTCTCCCCAAAACCACCAAGGCAGGGCCCCAGGGATTGATCCTCAGGGCCCACATGGAGGTGGGACCTGCCTACACCAAATCATGCCCCTCTGCATTGGTTAAGGGCTTATCTACTGGAGCTGGGTAGACGCTCTGAAATCAGACGGTGCCCTCTTCCAGACCAGCACTGCAGCATGGCCTAGATGAATTCTAGATCAATTCTTGTTTTTTAGATATATTCTCCCTTTTCTCCTTATCTCTTCCCTCCTCTAGGCTGGTTACTCTGGTTATTGGTTTGCTTAAACAGACATATTTAATCCATTCTCTTGATGCATGTTCTACACCTCCTCCAATACTTTCCTTTCTCTCTGGAATAATCAGGCCATATAGTTTCTTCTGGTGACTATATCTTCTTTTTCCTCACCTTCTTATTTATTCTCGTTTCTCTTTCTCTAGATTAAGCCTTTTAGTCTCTGACTGGTCAATGTTCATTTTCTCTTTCTCCTCGCCATGTTTAATTCCTCTTTATATATGTTCTTCCATTAACACTGCATCAACGCTGTTCTTTAATTGTAGCTGGTATTTCTGGGGTTTTTTTTAGATTGTTTTTTGTTTTCTTCTTCTTTTATCTCTGTTTGTTTGCTTGTTTATTTTATTTGTGCATTTGCATGTTTTTCTTTCCTGTTTGTTTGCCTACTTGTTTTCCCTAAGAGGCTACTTCAAGCACACCTGGCGTAGTGTCCAAAACATCAATATGAGTAGGGAAATAACATAACCAAAGACATAATAACAGACATTAAGTAACACTCTCCAAAAAACACCCCCTGAATGGCCAAGCCCTAGACAGTGCATGAACCATCTTTAAAAAAGCAGTGCTCACAGGTTCAGAGAACATAAAAAGCTTTTAAAAATTACAAGGGACAAAACACTAGCCAAAATGATGAAAAGGAAAAATTAACCTCAAAAGAAATTCCAGGAAAAAGTGACAGGCAAAGAATTGATTAAAATAGATATAAGCAACATAACTGAAAAAGAATTGAGAGTAATAGTCATAAACTGGACTGGTGGCGAGCTGCCACGAGTCCAGGGGAAAGGAAAGAAAAGCTGAGATTGCTCATAGAACCTTCCCTGGAGAAGAGAGAAAACATTGGTTTGAAAAGACAGTGTTTTTTAGCTCTGGCTGGGGTGCTGACTTTAAACTAGGTGCCCTGGTCCCAGAAGGCGCCAGGAAAAACTGAAATGCTGTGCGCCCGGCACCATCCATGGCGGCAGCTGCGCAGTAAACCGGCAGCAATGCCTGCTGACTGCTGGCGGTCCGGCGCCAGGTGAAGCTGCAGTGGCACAAGACAGCAGCCTGCTAAAGTAGCAGAAGCGCGCTGCATCGACACGGACTCTACAGACGTGAAGTTGCTATGTTCCCCGTATGTAATCAGGTTATATCCCTGCTTGACCCCTGCGGATCTGAGGCTGAGACACTTCCCTCACCCCACCACCAACCGCCAGGCAACAGGGAAGCAGGGACCTGTGGCACTGTTCAGGGCAGTATAACAAAGCCCACGGACTGGGACCAGGAAACAGGCGGGGTGTGGGGCATAGAACTCAGCCCACCTTGGCTACATCCTCAGCACAGGGAGATCAGACCAAAGAAGTGATTTGCAACACTTGGTTGAGAAGGGACTGGGGTGACGCCATTCTTCCCCCACAACCACCAAGGAGGGGCCTCAGGGAGGCCAGTGGACACAGTGGAGAAAACACCTCCCTACAGCAAACCACGCCCATCCCCTCCAGATAGCTGTTTCGTTGTTTTTGGAGCTTTTATTACCTGAGCCTGGGTTTGTGTGTTTATTGGTTTTATCTGTGCGTTTGTGTACCACTGTTCCCTCTGTGGTTGTCTGTTTTCTTTTTCCAGGGCTGCCTCAAGAAACAAGCCAAACATCACATGGTGGAGAGTCCCACATACCACTATCAGTAGGGAAACAAAAGAACCAAACGCTCCACAAGAGAAACCAAGAGACACCATCCAAAGACCACTTCCTTAACAGACAAGCCCTGAACAGGCAAAGAGCCCTCTCTAATACAGCAGAACTTGCAGGTTACGAGTGTACAACAAGCTTTTAAAATTAGCAAGAGATAGAAAGCTAACGAAAATGACAAAACGGAAGAACTCTCCTCCAAAGAAACTCCAGGAAGAAATGACAGCTAGAGAACTGCTCAAAACAGATATAAGCAACATAACTGAACAAGAATTTAGAACAAGGGGCGCCTGGGTGGCTTAGTCGGTTAAGCGTCCGACTTTCGCTTAGGTCATGATCTCACGGTTCGTGGGTTCGAGCCCAGCGTCGGGCTCTGTGCTGACTGCCAGCTCAGAGCCTGGGGCCTATTTCAGAATCTGTATCTCCCTCTCTCTCTGACCCTCCCCTGCTCACGCTGTCTCTCTCCTAGAAATAAATAAAAATATTTTTAAAAAAATTTTAGAACAATAATCATAAAATTAATCACCAGGCTTGAAAAAAGCATGGAGGACATCAGAGAAACTATGGCTACAAATAATATGGAGCTTCAAAAATACTTATGGTGAATTAAAAAAATGGGATAAATGAGATACATAATAAACTGGAAGCATCCAATGCACGGACTGAAGAGGCAGAAAGGAGAATAAGTGATTTAGAAGACACTATTATAGAAAAAGAAGAAACTGAAAAAAAGAGAGATAAACTGATTCAGGAACAAGAAAGAAAAGTGCGAGAGCTCAGCGATACAATCAAACAAAACAATATCCGTATCATAGGAATTTCAGAAGAGGAAGAGAAGGGGAAAGGTGCTGAAGCAGTCATGGAACAAATTATAGCAGAGAACTTCCCCAACCTGGAGAGGGAAGTAGACGTTGAAATTCAAGAGGCACAGAGAACTGCTGTCAGACGTAACTTGAATCGATCATCTGCATGACATATCATAGTGAAACTGGAAAAATATAAGGACAAAGAGAGAATTCTGAAAGCAGCTAGGGAGAAAGGGCCCTAACATACAAAGGGAAACCTATAAGAGCGGTGACAGGCCTATCTTCTGAAACTTGGCAGGCCAAAAAGGAATGACAGGAGATCTTCAATGTGATGAACACAAAAAATATGCAGTCAAGAATCCTCTATCGAGAAAGCCTGTCATTCAGAATAGAAGGAGAGATAAAAGTCTTTCCAAATAAAAATTGAAAGAATTTGTCACCACTAAACCACCCCTACAAGAAATCGTGAGGGTGACACCCTGAGGGAAGTATTGCAGGGAACAAATATACCAGTGATACCACCACAAGCATGAATCCCACAAAGGACACAAAGACTCTAAACCCACATATTTCAATAATAACACTGAATGTAAATGGGCTGAATGCTCCAATCAAAAGACATAAGGTGGCAGAATGGAGAAAAAAAAAACAAAATCCATCAATTTGCTGTCTACAATAAATGCATTTTAGACTGGAAGATACCTTCAGATTAAAAGTAAGGGGATGGAGAAATATCTATCATGCTAGGGAAGTCAAAAGAAAGCTGGAGTAGCTATACTTATATCAGACAAACTGGACTTTAAATTAAAGACAATAGCAAGGGATGAAGGAGGGCATTATATAATAATTAAAGGGTCTATCCATCAGAAAGAACGAACAACTTTAAATTTCTACGCACCGAATATGGGAGTACCTAAATACTTAAAGCAATTAATCACAAACAGGAACAGTCTTATAGATAATTTTGTGCTAATAGTAGGGGACTTTAATATTCCACTTACTTATTGCTGTAAGAAACAGACAGAAAACCACTAAAGAAACAATAGACTTGAATGACACATTGGGCCAAGTGGATCTGACAGATATATTCAGAACTCTACATTCTGAGGCCATGGAATTCAGTTTCTCCTCAACTTCTCATGGCACATTCTCCAAGATAGATCACATACTGGGACATAAAGCAGCCCTCTATAAATATAAAACAATTGAGATCATACCATGCACAGTCTCAGATCACAATGCTATTAAACTCGAAATCAATCACAGGAAGAAGTCTGGAAAACCTGCAAAAACATGGAGGTGAAAGAACAGCCTACTAAAGAATGAATGGGCCAATCAGGCAATTAGAGAAGAAATTTAAAAATATATCGAAACACATGAAAATGAGAGTACAACTATCCAAAATCTATGGGATGCGGCAAAGGCAGCCCTAAGAGGAAAGCACATTGCACTCTAGACCTATTTCAAGAAATGAGAAAAAGCGAAAGTGCAAAATCTAACAGCTCACCTAAAGGAACTAGAGGCAGAGCAACAAGGGCACCCCAAATCTAGTAGAAATGGAGCAATATCTGTATCATATGAATTCCATAAGAAGAAGAGAGAAAGGGGGTGAATGGGTACGAGAGCAAATCATAGGTGCGAACTACCCCAACCTAGGGAAGGAAACAGACTTTGCAATCCAAGAGGTACAGAAAACTCCCCTCAGACATATCCTGAATCGATCTTCTGCATGACATATCATAGTGAATGTGGAAAAATACAAGGATAAAGATAGAATTCTGAAAGCAGCTAGGGATAAACAGGCCTTAACACACAAAGGTAGACTCATAAGGGTAGTAGCTGACCTATGTACTGTAACTTGGCAGGCCAGAGAGGAATGGTAGGAAACCTTCAAAATGATGAATAGGAAAAGTATGTAGACTAGAATCGCTTATCCAGTAAGCCTATCATTTAGAATAGAAGGAGAGATAAAGGTTTTCCCAAACAAACAAAAAATGAAGGAATTATTCACCACTAAACCAGCCCTACAAGAGATCCAAAGGGAGATTCTGTGAGGGAAATGTTGCAAGGAACAAAATGTACCAAAGAGATCACTACAATCATAAACCCTACAGATAACACAATGACTTTAACCCCATATTTTTCAATAATAACAGTGACTGTTAATGGACTAAATGCACCAATCAAAAGACAAAGGATATCAGAAGAGATTAAAAGACAAGATTCATATGTTTGCACGTCTAGGAGTATTAGGAGGAACTTAACGGAAGACCATGGAGGAGAAGAAGGGGAAAAATATAAGGGATAAGGAGGGAGGCAAAACATGAGAGTCTCTTGAATGCTGAGAACAAACTGAGGGCAGATGGGATGGGCGGAGGGGAAGGGGCGTAATGAGCATGGAAGAGGGCACCTGTGCGGATGAGCACTGGGTGTTATATTGAAAACACTTTGACAATAAACTATTTAAAAAATAAAAAAATAAAAGACACAAGATATATCTATTAGTGTCTACAATAGACGCATTTTATTAATTAATTAATTAATTAATTTTTTTTACAAATAGTTTTTTGACATGTTGGTTTCCACATAACAATAACAAGGGATGAAGAAGCTCATTATATAATAATTAAAGGGTCTATCCATCAGGAAGAGCTAAGAATTATAAATGTCTAAGCACCAAATATGGTAGCACCTAAATGCATAAATCAATTATTCACAAACAGAAACAGTCTTATCAATAAGAACGTACTAATAGCAGAGGACTTTAATACTCCACTTACAGCAATGGACAGATGAACTAGACAGTAAATCAATAAAGACACAATGGACTTAAACGACACATCGGACCAGATGGATTAGACAGATTTATGTAGAACTCTATATCCTGAGGTTATGGAATTAAAGTTCGTCTCAAGTGCACATGGCACATTCTCCAAGATAGATCACATACTGGAACATAAAGCAGCCCTCCATAAATATACAACAATTGAGATCACCCTTGCACACTTTCAGATCACAATGCTATGAAACTGGATATCAATCACAGGAAGAGGTCTGGAAAACCTCCAAAAACTTGGAGGCTAAAGAACGCCCTACTAAAGAACGAATGAGCCAATCAAGCAATTAGAGAAGAAATTTAAAAATATATGGAAAAAATGAAGATGAGAATACAACAATCCAAATTCAATGGGATATGGCAAAAGCAGACCTAAGAGGAAAGTACTTTGCACTCCAGGCCTATTTCAAGAAATTAGAAAAAGCGCAATTCCAAAATCTAACAGTTCACCTAAAGGAACTAGAGGCAGAGCAACAAAAGCACCCCAAACGCAGTAGAAGAAGAGAATTAATAAAAGTCAGGGCTGAAATAAACAATATAGAAATCAAAGAAACAGGTGAACAGATCCATGAAACCAAGAGTTCGTTTTTTGAAAAAATAAACAAATTTGACAAACCTCTAGCCAGCCTTTTTCTTATCAAAAAGAAAAGAGAGAGCACCCATTTAGACAAAATTATGAATGAAAACGGGTTTATTACAACCAACCCCTCAGAAATACAAGCAATTATCAGGGAATACTATGAAAAATTATATGGCAACAAATTGGACAACTTAGAAGAAATGGACAAATTCCTAAACACACACTCACTACCAAAATTTACATGGGAAGAGGTAGGAAATCTGAACAGACCCTTAATGAGTGAAGAAATCAAATCAGTTATCAAAAATCTCCCAACAAATAAGAGCCCTGGACCTGATGGCTTCCCCGGGAAATTCTACCAGACATTTAAAACAGAATTAATCCCAATTCTTCTCAAGCTATTCCAAAAAATAGAAATCGAAGGAAAACTCCAGGACTCATTTTATGAAGCCAGCATCACTCTGATTCCCAAGCCAGACAGAGATCCAGCAAACAAGGGAACTAGAGGCCAATATCCTTGATGAATACAGATGCAAAAATACACAAGAAGATACTTGCAAATCGAATCCAACAGCACATAAAAAGAATCATCCACCAAGATCAAGTTGGATTCATTCCTGGGTTACAGGGCTGGTTCCATTTTCGCAAATCAATCAATGTGATACATCACATCAACAAAAGAAAAGATAAAAACCATATGATCCTGTCAATAGATGGAGAAAAAGCATTTGACAAAATACAGCATCCCTTCTTAATAAAGACTCTAGAGAAAGTCAGATAGAAGGAACCCACTCAAACATCATAAAAACCATCTATGAGAAGCCGTCAGCTAACATCATCCTCAACGGGGAAAAACTGAGAGCTTTCCCCCTGAGATCAGGAACACGGCAGGGATGTCCTCTGTCACCATTGTTGTTTAACATGGTGCTGGAAGTCGTAGCATCAGCCATCAGACAACAAAAGGAAATCAAAGGCATCAGAATTGGCGAAGAAGAAGTCAAACTTTCACTTTTGCAGATGACATGATACTCTACATAGAAAACCCGACAGACTCCACCAGAAGCTTACTAGAACTGATCCAAGAATTCAGCCAAGTTGCAGGGTATAAAATCAATGTACAGAAATCGGTTGCATTTTTATACACCAATAATGAAGCAAGAGAAAGAGAAATCAAGAATCTGATCCCATTCACAGTTGCAAAAAACCCATAAAATACCTAGGATTAAACCTAACCAAGGATACAAAAGATCTGTATGATGAAAACTATAGAAAACTTATGTAGGAAATTGAAGGAGACACAAAGAAATGGAAAAACATTCCATGCTCATGGATAGGAAGAATAAGTATAGTTATGATGTCATTACTACCCAAAGCTATCTACACATTCAATGCAATTCCAATCAAAATTGCACCATCATACCTCTCAAAACTAGAACAAACTATCATCAGCTTTGTATGGAACCAGAAAAGACCCCGAATAGCCAAAGGAATACTGAAAAATAAAACCAAAACGGGAGGGATCACCATCACAGTCTTTAGTCTCTACTACAAAGCTGTCATCATCAAGACAGTATGGTATTGGCACAAAAATAGACACAGAGACCAATGGAATCAAATTGAAAACTCAGAGCCGAACCCAAAGGTATACAGCCAACTAATCTTTGACAAAGCAGGAAAGAATATCCAATGGAAAAAAGACAGCCTTTTTACCAGATGGTGTTGGGATAACTGGACAGCAACATGCAGAAGAATGAAAATAGATCATTTTCTCACACCATGCACAAAACTAAACTCAAATTGGATAAAGTACCTGAGCATGAGACAGGAAACTATCAACACCCTAGAGGAGAAAGCAGGAAACAACCTCCTTGACCTCTACCACAGCAACTTCTTAGTTGACACATACCCAAAAGCAAGGGAATCAAGAGTAAAAATAAATGATTGGGACCTCATCAAGATTAAAAGCTTCTGCACAGCAAAGGAAACAACCCACAAAACTAATAGGCAATTGACGGAATGGGAAAAGATAGTTGCCAATGACATATCAGGTAAAGGGTTAATATCCAAAATCTATAAGAAACTCACCAAACTCCACACCTGATAAACAAACAACCCAGTGAAGAAATGGGCAGAAGACATTAACAGACACTTCTCCAAAGAGGACATCCAGATGGCCAACAGACACATGAAACGATGCTCAGCATCCCTCCTCATCAGGGAAATACAAATCAAAACCACACTGAGATACCACTTCACGCCAGTCAGAGTGGCTAAAATGAAAAAATCAGAGAACTCTAGATGCTGGCGAGGATGTGGAGAAACGGACACCCTCCTACACTGTTGGTGGGAATGTAAACTGGTACAGCCCCTCGGGAAAACAGTGTGGAGGTTCGTCAGGAAAATAACACTAGAACTCCCCTGTGACCCAGCAGTAGTACTGCTAGGAATTTACTCAAGGGATACAGCAGTGCTGATGCATAGGAGCACATGGACCCCAATGTTCATAGCAGCACTCTCAAGAATAGCTAAAACATGGAAGGAGCCTATGTGTCCATCAACGGACGAATGGATCAAGAAGATGTGGTTTATCTATACCATGGAATACTACATGGCAATGAGGAATCATGAAATCTGGCCATGTGTAGCAACATGGATGGACCTTGAGGGTGTTATGCTGAGCGAAATAAGTCAGGCAGAGAAGGACAATTATCATATGTTTGCACGTATAGGAGGATTAGGAGGAAATTAAAGGAGGACCATGGAGGAGAAGAAGGGGGGAAATGGTGGAGGAAAGGGAGAGAGCCAAACCATGAGAGACTCTTGAATACTGAGAAACAAACTGAGGACTGATGGATGTGGGGGAGAGGGGGGAGATGGGCATGGATGAGGGCACTTCTGGGTGTGAGCACTGGGTGTTATATGGAATCCAACTTGACAATAAACTATTTGTAAAAAAAAATAGTAAAATATAAACATTAAAAAAAAAGAAACCAAAGAAACAGTTGAACAGATCAATGAAACCAAGAGTTGGTTTTTTGAAAAAACAAACAAACAAACAAACAAAAAAAACCTGACAGACTTCTAACCAGGTTTCTTAAAAAGAAAAGAGAGAGCACTCAAATAGACAAAATCATGAATGAAAATGAACTTATTAAAACCAACACCTCAGAAATACAAGAAATTATCAGGGAATACAATGAAAACTATATGCCAATAAACTGGACAACGTAAAAGAAATGGACAAATTCCTAAACATATACTCACTACCAAAATTCACACTGGAAGAGATAGAAAACCTGAAGAGACTCATAAAAGGGAAGAAATCAAATCAGTTGTCAAAAATCTCCCAACAAATAAGACCCTTGGGCCAGATGGCTTCCCTGGGGAATTCTACCAGACATTTAAAACAGAATTAATACTCATTCCTCTCAAACTATTCAAAAAATAGGAATAGAAGGAAAACATACAGACTCACTTTCTGAAACCAGCATCTCTTTGATTCCCAAGCCAGACAGAGACAAAGGAAAAAAGGAGAACTACAGGCCAATATCCTTGATGAATACAGATGCAAAAATCCTCAACAAGATACTTGCATATCCAATCCAACAACACATAAAAAGAATTATCTACCAAGATCAAGTGGGATTCATTCTTGGGTTACAGGGCTGGTTCCATATTCGCAAAAAATCAGTGTGATACATCACATCAATAAAAGAAAAGACAAAAATCATATGATCATGTCAATAGAAGCAGAAAAAATCATTTGAAAATACTGCATCCCTTCTTAATAAGACCCTCGAGAAAGTCGGGATAGAAGGGACTTACTTCAACATCATAAAAGCCATCTATGTGAAGCCCTCAGATAACATCATCCTCAATAGGGAAAAACTGAGAGCTTTTCCCCTGAGATCAGGAACACGACAGGGATGC
The DNA here is from genome assembly GCF_003009895.1 of Hyaena hyaena. Lineage (NCBI taxonomy): Eukaryota > Metazoa > Chordata > Mammalia > Carnivora > Hyaenidae > Hyaena > Hyaena hyaena. Next base: position 25,756 of record NW_024082449.1, read on the forward strand.
CCACTCTCACCATTGTGGTTTAACATAGTGCTGGAAGTCCTAGCATCAGCCATCAGACAACAAAAGGGAATCAAAGGCATCAAAATCTGCAAAGAAGTCAAACTTTCACCATTTGCAGACCATATGATACTCTACATAGAAAGCGCGGCAGACTCCACCAGAAGCCTACTAGAATTTATCCACGAATTCAGGAAAGTTGCAGGGTACAAAATCAACATGCAGATATCGGTTGCACTTTTATACGCCAACAGTGAAGCAACAGAAAGAGAAATCAAGAATCTGATCCCATTCACAATTGCACAAAAAAAAAAAAATAACATAAAATACTTAGGAATAAACCTAAACAAAGATATACGACATCTGTATGATGAAAACTATAGAAAACTTATGAAGTAAATTGAAGAAGACACAAAGCAATGAAAAAACATTCCATGCTCGTGGATTGGAAGAATAAACATAGTTAAAATGTCATTACTACCCAAAGCAATCTACACATTCAATGCAGTCCCGAACAAAACGGCACCAGCGTATTTCTCAAAACTAGAACAAACTATCCTCAAATTTGTATAGAAACACAAAAGACCCCGAATTGCCAAAGTAATATTGAAGAATAAAACCAAAACGGGAGGCATCACCGTCCCAGACTTTAGCCTCTACTACAAAGCTGTCATCATCAAGACAGTATGGTATTGGCACAAAAACAGACACATAGACCAATGGAATAGAATTGAGAACTCAGAATTGGACCCAAAAGTATACAGCCAACTAATCTTTGACACATCAGGAAAGAGTATCAGTGGAAAAAGGACAACCTCTTTAACAGATGGTGTTGGGAGAACTGGACGGCAACATGCAGAAGAATGAAAATAGATCATTTTCTCACACCATGCACAAAAATAAACTCAAAATGGAATAAGGACCTGAATGTGAGACAGGAAACTATCAACACCCTAGAGGAGAAAGCAGGAAACAACCTCCTTGACCTCTACCGCAGCAACTTCTTAGTTGACACATCCCCAAAAGCAAGGGAATCAAGAGCAAAAATAACCTATTGGCACCTCATTAAGCTTCTGCATGGCACAGGAGACAAACCATAAAACTAATAGGCAACCAATTGAATGCAAAAACATAGTTGCAAATGACATACCAGATAAAGGGTTACTATCCAAAATCTATAAGGAACTCACCAAACTCCACAGCCAAAAAACAAACAATCCAGTGAAGAAATGGGCAGAAGATATTAACAGACTCTTCTCCAAAGAGGACATCCAGATGGCCAAGAGATACATGAAACAATGCTTAGCATCTCTCCTCATCAGGGAAATAGAAATCACAACCACACTGAGATACCACCTCACACCAGCAAGAGTGGGTAAAATGAACACATAAAGGGACTCTAGATGCTAGCGAGGATGTAGAGAAACGGGCCCCCTCCTACTCTGTTAGTGGGTATTTAAACTGATGAAGCTCCTCTGGACAACGGTGTAGAGGTTCCTCAAAAAATCAAGAATAGTACTCCCCTATGACCCAGCAATAGCACTCCTAGGAATTTACCCATGGGATACAGAAATGCTGATGCATAGGATCACATGAACCCCAATGTTCACAGCGGCAGTTTCAACAACAGTCAAAACATGAAAAGAGCTGAAGTGTCCACCAACGGAAAAATGGATTAAGATGTGGTCTATCTATACGATGGAATACTACATGGCAATCAGAAAGAACGAAATCTGGCCATGTGTCGCAACATGGATGGAACTTGAGGTTATTATGCTGAGCGAAGTAAGTCAAGCAGAGAAGGACAAATACCATATGTTTGCACGTATAGGAGAATTAGGTGGAACTTAATGGAGGACCGTGGGGGAGATGAAGGGGGGAAATTGTGTGGGAGAGGGAGAGAAGCAAACCATGAGAGACTCTTGATGCTGACAACAAACTGAGGACTGATGGGTGTGGGAGAGAGTGGGCGGTTATGGGCACGGAGGAGGTCACTTGTGAGGATGAGCACTGGGTGTTATGTGGATACCAACCTGACAATAAACTATTTGTAAAAAAAAAAAAAAAAAGAAAGAAAGTAAGGAAAGAAACAATGGCCTCTATGACACATTAGATCAGTGGAGTTGTAAGATATATTTAGAACTCTATATTCCAGAGAGGTGGAATTCACTTTCTTCTAGAGTGCACATATACCTTCTCCAAGATAGATCCCATACTTGGTCAAAAAAGAGCCCTCAATAAATATAAAGGAGCTAATATCATACCAGAAACAGTTTCAGATCACAATGCTATGAAACATGAAAACAATCAGAAGAACAAGTTTGGAAAATCTCCAAAAGTATGGAGGTTAAAGTACATCCTACGACAGAATGAAGGGGTCAACCAGACAACGAGAGAAGATATTTAAAAATATAGGGAAACAAATGAAAATGAAGATACAACAATCCAAACCCTTTGGGATGCAGCAAAGGACGCTCTAAGAGGAAAGTACATTACAATCCAGGCCTATCTTAAGAAATGAGAAAAACCCCAAATAGAAAATCGAACAGCACACCTATCAATACTAGAAGCAGAACAACAAAGAAACCCCAAACCTAGCAGAAGAAGAGAAATAACAAAGATAAAGACATAAATTAAAAAAGAGAGAATAAAACAAAAAACAAAAAAAGAGCAGTTGAACAGTCAATGTAACCAAGAATTTGGGTTTTTTTAAATAAAAGAAATTGATATATCTCTAGCCAGTAATCTCCAAAAGAAAATAGAAAGGACACAAATGGACAAAATTAAGAATAAAACTGGATTTATTACAACCAATTGTTCACAAATTCAAGCAATTCACAGGGTATACTATGAAATATTAAATGCCAACAAACTGGACAACCTGGAAGAAATGAAAAAATTCTTAAAGACCCACACACTACCAAAACTCAAATGGAAAGAAATAGAAAATTTGAGCAGACCCATAACTAGTGAAGAAATTGAATTAGTTATAAAAAAAAAATCTGTCAACATATGAGAATTCTGGATCAGAATTCATCCCTGGGGAATTCTACCAGACATTTATAACACAATTAATACCTTTCCTTCTCAAGTTGTTCCAAAAAATAGAAATGGAAGAAAAACTTCTGGGCTTATTCGATGAAGCCAGCATCACTTTGACTCCCAACCAGAGACCCAGAAAAAAAATAAAAAAACACCTACAGGCCAATATTCTTGATGAATATGGATGCAAAAATTCTCAACAAAATCCTAGCAAAAGGAATTCAACAGCATATAAATGATTACTCCCTATGATCAAGTGGAATTCATTCCTGGGTTTCAGGGCTGGTCCAATATTTGGAAATCAATCAATGTGATAGATCACATTAACTAAAAACAAGATAAAAAACATATGATCTTGTCAATAGGTGCAGAAAAACCATTTGAGAAAACACAGCATCCTTTCTTAATAAAGACCCTTGAGACAGTCGGAATAGAAGGAACTTACTTAAACATCATACAAGCCATTTATGAGAAGCCATCAGCTAATATCATCTTCAATGGAGAAACACTGAGAGCTTTCCCTCTGAGATCAGGAACACAACAGGGATGTCCACTCTCACCACTGTTGTTTAACATAGTGTTGGAAGTCTTAGCATCAACACTCTGACCACAAAAGGAAATAAAAGGCATCAGAAAGAAGAAGTCAAACTCTCACTTTTCACAGGCGACATGGTCATCTACATGAAAACCTGACAGACTCCACCGAAAGTCTACTAGAAGTGATCCGTGAATTTAGCAAATTTGCAAGGTATAGAATGAATGTACAAGGGGGCAAGATGGCGAAGAAGTAAGGAGCTCCGTACTTGCACTCGAGCCCATACATCACACGGAAAAGATCTGAAGCCATTGGAAACCTTACAAAACCTGAGAGATTGGGAGAAAAAAAGGACGCAGAATCCACTGAGAGAGCCTTCTAACGTGAGTGCGAACTGGGGAAGATAAAATTGGGCTGGGATCAGAGGCTCCAGGGTCGGGGGCGATCCCTCTCTACCCTCTACGGGGAGTGCAAGGGGAAAAACAGAGAGTCTGAAACAGAAAAACCTCCACTCGGTGGGGGGGGGACCTCCGCTGGGGGCATTGAAAGACCATACTTGCCAAATACCTGCACGCCAGGTCCCCTCGCACCAACTGGTCCCGGGGGTGGGAGGGCTGAGCGCACAGACTGCTTCTTTGTGCAGGCTCCTGGCGGGCTGGACTTCAGAGTAGCAGCGCACCTGCCTCCATTGTCCTCCTGGGTGGCTTGGGCCCCTGAAAGAGCCGTTCACTGACACCGGGCGTCTGTGCTCCTTGCTGGCGGGAACTCTAGAGGGAAGGCAAAGAGCTAAAAACTGGGAACTGTGCCTGTGAGTTGCTGTTTCAAGTGATGAGACATAGAGGGACCTGGTTTTCCTCACCCCAGCGGGCTCAGCTTACCCGGCAGGAAAGCCCCTGCCCATGCTCGAGAGCCCGACCCAGAAAAGGAAGCAGCAATTCTGACTCCGCCCCCAGAGCTAGGCGGGAGGCCTAGAATTGCCCCAAGGGGGTTGCCTGGGACATTGTGTCTAAGGCAATTTCAGCGAGGCTCGCAGAGTGGGATTGGGAGATTGGGACTGGTCCGAGGTGAAGAAAGCAACCAACTTTGGCTGCACCCCCGGTACGGGGAGGTTACACGCCCAGAAAGGAGAGGTGCAGCACGTGGTTCAAGAAGGGACAGGAGCACCATCACTCTGCTCCCCACAACCGCCGAGGCAGAACTCCCGCCTGAGGCATTGGATCGCGCCACGCACATCCCTGCTTGAGAGCTGCCCTACTGCCCTTTTTTTTTTTTCTCTTTTCTTCTTCTTTCTCTTTTCTCTCTTTTTTCCCCAGAACACTGACCTGATTTACTCTGGTCGCCGGCTTGCTTAAACAATCACGAGTCCATTCTGTAGATGTAAATTATACAACTACCGACATTTTCATCTCTTTCTGTCAGGAGTAATTAGATTATATAGTTTCTCTGGATAATACCAGCATCCTTCTCTCACGTAACCAACCATATTCTACCCTTTAACTCTTTGAAAAAAGCTTCTTATCTCTTCTGCCTGTTCATTCTATTTCCAATTTTGCCTCATCCCTACCCTGTCTTCTCTCTCTTTCTCTATGCTCTTCAACCAGCACTGCATACACACGGCTATTTAACTGTAGATGAGAAATCCAGTTATATGCTTTAAACCGTTCTTTGTCCATAGGTTTTCTTCTTTTTTCCTTTTCTTTTCTCCTTTTTGACACTTTTATGTATTTTATACTCCCTGTTATTGGCCCTCCCTCCTCCGTCTTTCCTCTTAACTTTTTCGTTTTCCCTATCGCTTTGCATGTTAGTTGAATTAGCCTGTACGTTTGTGAGCTCCTGCTCCCCATGTGTTTGTCTGTCTGTTTTCTTTTCCAGGGCTACCTCAAGAAACATGCCAGAGCACACAAGGTGGAGAGTCCCAAATATCACTACAAACAGGAAAATAAAATAACCAAGGTCCCAAAAGGAAGACCAAGAGACACCATTCAGAAAACACTCTCTGAAAGGATAGGCCCTGGAGAGTCAAACAGTCTTCTTGGATACAGCAGTGCTCATAGATACAGAGAGCATAACAGGTCTTTAAAACCAACAAGAGCCGGAAGCAAACTAAAATGATGAAACGAAAGAGCTCTCCTCCAAAGAAACTCCAAGAAGAAATGACAGCTAATGAACTATTCAAAACAGAAATAAGTAGCACAACTGAACAAAATTTTAGAATAATAATGGTAAAATTAATAGCAGGGCTTGAAAAAAGCATAGGGGACATCAAAGAAACTATGGCTACAGACAGAATGGAAAATAAAAATAGGCATGAAGAATTTAAAAATGCCATAAATGAGATACATAATAAATTAGAGGCCTCCAATGCACGGATTGAAGAGGCAGAAAGGAGAACAAGTGATTTAGAAGACACCACTATAGAAAAACAAGAAGCTGACAAAAAAAAGAGACAAACTGATCCAGGAACAGGAAAGAAGAGTTCGAGAGCTCAGCGATACGGTCAAATGCAACAATATGTGTATCATAGGATTCCCAGAAGAGGAAGAGAGAGGGAAAGGTGCTGAAGGAATCCTGGAACAAATTATAGCAGAGAACTTCCCCGGCCTGGGGAAGGAAGTAAATGTGGAAATACAAGAGGCTCAGAGGACTCCCCTCAGACGTAACTTGAATCGATCTTCTGCACAGCATATCATAGTGAAACTGGGAAAATATAAAGACAAAGAGAGAATTTTGAAAGGAGCTAGTGAGAAAAGGGCCCTAACATACAAAGGGAAACCTATCAGAGTGGTGACAGACCTATCTACTGAAACGTGGCAGGCCAGAAAGGAATGGCAGGAGATCTTCAATGTGATGAACAGTAAAAATATGCAACCAAGAATCCTCTATCCAGCAAGCCTGACAGTCAAAATAGAAGGAGAGATAAAAAACCTTTCCAAATAAACAGAAATTGAAAGAATTTGTCACCACTAAGCCAGCCCTACAAGAAATCCTGAGGGGGAAACTCTGAAGGAAAAGTTGCAAGGAACAAAGATACCAGAGACACCACCACAAACATGAACCCTACAAAAGATACAAAGACTCTAAACCCACATATTTCAATAATAACACTGAATGTAAATGGGCTGAATGCTCCAATAAAAAGACATAGGGTAGCAGAATGGATACAAAAACAAAATCCATCTACATGCTGTCTACAGGAAACTCATTTTAGACTGGAATATACCTTCAGACTAAAAGTAAGGGGATGGAGAAATATATATCATGCTACAGGAAATCAGAAGAAAGCCGGAGTAGCGATACTTATATCAGACAAACTGGACTTTAAATTAAAGACAATAACAAGAGATGAAGAAAGGTACTACATAATAATTACAGGGTCCATCCATCAGGAAGAACTAACAATCATAAATGTCTATGCACCGAATATGGGAGTACCTATATATCTGAAACAATTAATCACAGAGAGAAACAAACTTTTAGATAAGAATGTGCTAACAGCAGGGGACTTTAATACTCCGCTTACAACAACCAGACAGAAAATCACTAAAGAAATAATGGACATGAAAGACACATTGGACCAGATGGATCCGACGGATATATTTAGAACTTTACATCCTGAGGCCAGGAAATTTTCTTTCTTCTCAAGTGCACATGGCACATTTTCCAAGATAGATCACATTCTGGGACATAACGAAGCACTCAAGAAATATAAAAGAATTGAGATCATACCATGCACTCTGTCAGATCATAATGCTTTGAAACTTGAAATCAATTACAGGAAGAAGTCTGGAAAACCTCCAAAAACATGGAGGTTAAAGAACACCCTACGAAAGAATGAATGGGCCAATCAGGCAAGTAGAGAAGAAATTAAAAAATATATGGAAACAAATGAAAATGAAAACACAACAATTCAAAATCTATGGGATCCGGCAAAGGCAGTCCTAAGAGGAAAGTACATTGCTCTCTAGGCCTATTTCAAGAGATTAGAAAAAGTGCAAGTCCAAATTCTAACAGCTCACCTAAAGGAACTAGAGGCAGAGCAACAAGAAAGCCCTAAACCCAGTAGAAGAAGAGAAATAGTAAAAAATAGAGCAGAAATAAACAACATAGAGACCAAAGAAACAATTGAACAGATCAATGAAACCAAAAGTTGGTTTTTTGAAAAAATAAACAAAATTGAGAAGCCTCTAGCCAGACTTATCAAAAAGAAAAGAGAGAGTACCCAAATAGACAAAATTATGAATGAAAATGGACTTATTACAAACAACCCCTCAGAAATATACGCCATTATCAGGGGATACTATGAAAAATTATATGCCAACAAATTGGACAATTTAGAAGAAATGGGCAAATTCCTAAACACACACTCACTACCAAAATTCACACGGGAAGAAATAGAAAACCTGCACAGACCCATAACGAGGGAAGAAATTGAATCAGTTATCAAAAATCTCCCAACAAATAAAAGTCCTGGACCTGATGGCTTCCCTGGGGAATTCTACCAGACATTTAAAACAGAATTAATCCCAATTCTTCTCAAGCTATTCCAAGAAATAGAAATCGAAGGAAAACTCCCGGATTCATTTTATGAAGCCAGAATCACTCTGATTCCCAAGCCAGACAGAGATCCAGCAAAAAAAGCGAACTACAGGCCAATATCCTTGATGGATACAGATGCAAAAATCCTCAACAAGATCCTTGCAAATCGAACCCAGCAGCACATAAAAAGAGTCATCCACCAAGATCAAGTGGGATTCATTCCTGGGTTACAGGACTGGTTCAACATTCACAAATCAATCAATGTGATGCAACACATCAATAGAAGAAAAGAAAAAAACCATATGATCCTGTAGATAGTTGCAGAAAAAGCATTTGACAAAATACAGCATCCTTTTTTAATAAAGACTCTAGAGAAAGTCGGGATAGGAGGAACCTACTTAAACATCATCAAAGCCATCTATGAGAAGCCTTCAGCTAACATCAACCTCAATGGGGAAAAAGGGAGAGCTTTTCCCCTGAGATCAGGAACACGACAGGGATGACCACTCTCAACACTGTTATTTACCATAGTGCTGGAAGTACTAGACTCACCATCAGACAACAAAAGGAAATCAAAGGCATCAGAATTGGCAAAGAGGAAGTCAAACTTTCACTCTTCGCAGATGAGATGATACTCTACATAGAAAACCTGACACACTCCACCAGAAGCCTACTAGAACTGATCCAGAAATTCAGCCAAGTTGCAGGGTATAAAATCAATGTACAGAAATCGGTTGCATTTTTATACACCAATAATGAAGCAATAGAAAAAGAAATAAAAAAACGGAACCCATTCACAATTGCACAAAAATCCATAAAATACCTAGGAATAAACTTAACCAAGGATGAAAGAAATCTGTATGATGAAAACTATACAAGACTTATGAAGGAAATTGAAGAAGACACAAAGCAATGGGAAAACATTCCATGCTCATGGATAGGAAGAATAAATATAGTTAAGATGTCATTACTACCCAAACCTATCTACACATTCAACGCAATCCCAATCAAAATTGCACCAGCATACTTCTCAAAACTAGTACAAACTATCCAAAAATTTGTATGGAACCACAAAAAAACCCAAATAGCCAAAGTAATACTGAAAAATAAAACCAAAACGGGAGGTATCACCATCCCAGACTTTAGCCACTACTACAAAGCTGACATCTTCAGGACAGTATGGTATTGGCACCAAAACAGACACATAGACTAATGGAAGAGAATTGAGAACTCAGAAGTGGACCCAAAAGTATACAGCCAACTGATCTTTGACAAAGCAGGAAAGAATATCCAATGGAAAAAAGACAGCCTTTTTACCAGATGGTGTTGGGATAACTGGACAGCAACATGCAGAAGAATGAAACTAGATCATTTTCTCACACCATGCACAAAAATAAACTCAAAATGGAATAAGGACCTGAACGTGAGACAGGAAACTATCAACACCCTAGAGGAGAAATGAGGAAACAACCTCCTTGACCTCTACCACAGCAACTTCTTACTTGACACATCCCCAAAAGCAAGGGAATCAAGAGCAAAAATAAACGATTGGGACCTCATCAAGATTAAAAGTTTCTGCACAGCAAAGGAAACAACCCAGAAAACTAATAGGCAATTGACGGAATGGAAAAAGATAGTTGCCAATGACATATCAGGTAAAGGGTTAATATCCAGAATCTATAAGGAACTCTCCAAACTCCACACTCGAAAAACAAACAACCCAGTGAAGAAATGTGCCGAAGATATGAACAGATACTTCTCCAAAGAGGACATCCAGATGGCCAACAGACACATGAAACGATGCTCAGCATCCCTCCTCATCAGGGAAATACACATCAAAACCACACTGAGATATCACCTCACGCCAGTCAGAGTGGCTACAATGAGCAAATCAGAGAACTCTAGATGCTGGCGAGGATGTGGAGAAATGGGCACCCTCCTACACTGTTGGTGGGAATGCAAACTGGTACAGCTCCTCTGGAAAACAGTGTGGAGGTTCGTCAGGAAAATAACAATAGAACTCCCCTATGACCCAGCAATAGCACTGCTAGGAATTTACCCAAGGGATACAGAAATGCTGATGCATAGGAGCACATGGACCCCATTATTCATTGCAGCACTCTCAACAATATCTAAAACATGGAATGAGCCTAAGTGTCCATCAACAGAGGAATGGATCAAGAAGATGTGGTTTATCTATACCATGGAATACTACACGGCAATGAGAAAGAATGAAATCTGGCCATGTGTAGCAACATGGATGGACCTTGAGGGTGTTATGCTGAGCGAAATAAGTCAGGCAGAGAAGGACAAATATCTGTTTGCACGTATAGGTCGACTAGGAGGAACTTAACTGAGGACCAATCGGGAGAAGAAGGGGGGAAATGGTGGGGGAAAGGGAGAGAGGCAAACTATGAGAGGCTCTTGAATGCTGACAAAAACTGAGGACTGATGGATGTGGGGGAGAGGGGGGATGGGCATGGAGGAGGGTACTTGTGGGGTTGAGCACTGGGTGTTATGTGGAAACTAATTTGACAATAAACTATTTGTAAAAAAAATTTTTAAATAATAAAAAATAAAAATAAATAAAAATAAAATGAATGTACAGGAATATATTGCTTTTTTATACATGAATAATGAAGCAAAAGAAAGAGAAATCAAGAAACTGATTCCATTTACAATTGCACCAAAACTCGTTAAAAAAAAAAATCTAGGAATGAACCTGACCAAAGATGTAAAATCTGTACATGAAAAGTATAGGGAAGTGATGAAGGAAATTTAAGAAGACACAGAGAAATGGAAAAACATTCTGTCCTCGGTTCTCAAACAATATTTATTTGGAAGAATAAATATTGTTAAAACTTCAATACTACCCAAAGCAATTTACACATTCAATGCAATCTCAATCAAAATCGCATCAGCATTTTTCTCAAAGCTAGAACAAATAATCCTAAAATTTGTATGGAACAGCAAGAGACCCTCAATAGCCAAAGTAATATTGAACAAGAAAACCAAAATGGGAGGCATCACAATCTCCGACTTTAGCCTCTATTACAATGCTATACTCATCAAGACAGTATGGAATTGACACAAAAACAGATACATAGACTAATGGAATGGAATAGAGAACCCAGAATTGGACCCATAAGTGTACGGCCAACTAATCTTTGACAAAGCAGGAAAGAGTATCTAATTGAAAAAAGACAGCCTCTTTAACAGACAGTGCTGGGAGAACTGGGCAGCAATGTGCAGAAGAATGAAACTAGACCACTTTCTACACCATACTCAAAAATGAACTCGAAATGGATGAAGGACCTGAATGTGAGACAGGAAACCAGTAAAACCCAAGAGTGGAAAGTAGGCAGCAACCTCTTTGACCTCAGCTGAAGCAGTTTCTTACTTGACATGTGTTCAAAGGCAAGGGGATGTAAAGCAAAAATGTACTATTCGGACCTCATCAAGATAAAAACCTTCTGCACTTCAACCTTAACGATCAACAAAGCTAATAGGTAACTGATGGAAGGGGAAAAGATAGTTGCACATGTAATATCAGATACATGGCTTGTATCCAAAATCTATATGGAACTCACCAAACTCCACCCCTGAAAAACAAATAATCCAGTGAAGAAATGGGCAGAAGACATGAAAAGACACTTCTACAAAGAAGACATCCAGATGGCCAACAGACACATGAAACGATGCCCAACATCACTCATCATCAGGGAAATACAAATCAAAACCACACTGAGATACCACCCCACGCTGGTCAGAGTAGCTAAAATGAACAAATCAGGAGATGTTGGCGAGGATGTGGAGAAATGGACATCTCTTACACTGTTGGTGGGAATGCAAAGTGGTGCAGCCCTCTGGAAAACAGTGTAGAGGTTTCTCAAAATTTAACACTAGAACTCCCCTATGACCCAGCAATAGCACTGCTAGGAATTTACCCAAGGGACATAGGAGTGCTGATGCATAGGGGCACATATACCCCAATATTTCTAACAGCATTTTCAACAATAGCCAAGGCATGGCAAGAGCCTAAATCTCTATCAACTGATGAATGGATCAAGAAGATGTGGTTTATACACACAATAGAAAACTTCTTGGCAATGAGAAATAATGAAATCTGGCAATTTGCAGCAACGTGGATGGAACTGAACTAGAGGGTATCATGCTAGGTGAAATAAGTTAGCAAGAGAAAGACAGATAAGTTATATTTTCACTCATATGTGGATATTGATAAATTAACAGAAGATCCTGGGGAAGAGGAGGGGGACAAAGTTATAGAAAGGGAGGGAGGCAAAGCATAAGAGACTCTTAAATACTGAGAACAAACTGAGGGTTGATTGGGTGTGGGGGAGAGGGTAAAGTGAGAATGGGCATTTTGGAGGGCACGTTTAGGGTGACCACTGGCTGTTGTATGGAAAGCAATTTGGCAATAAATTATATTTTTAAAAATACAGAGAACATACTGAGGGTTTTGGAAGGAATTTGTGTGGGGTTATGGGTTTAAAGGTGATGGAATTAAGGATGGCACTTGTTTAGATGAACATTAGGTGTTATATGTAAGGGATTAACCACTATATACTACTACTAAAACCATTGTTTCACTCTATGTTAACTAACTTGGGTGAGTTCCTTATACATTTTGGATATTAACCCTTTATCTGATATGTCATTGGCAACTATCTTTTCCCATTCCGTTGGTTGCCTATTAGTTTTGTGGGTTGTTTCCTTTGCCGTCCAGAAGATTTTGATCTTCATGAGGTCCCAATAGTTTCTTTTTGCTCTTGATTCCCTTGCCTTTGGGGATGTGTCAAGTAAGGAGTTGCTGCGGTAGAGGTCAAGGAGGTTGTTTCCTGCTTTCTCCTCTAGGGTTTGGATGGTTTCCTATCTCACGTTCAGGTCCTTTATCCATATTGAGTTTATTTTTGTGTATGGTGTGAGAAATTGATCTAGTTTTGTTCTTCTGCATGTTGCCGTCCAGTTCTCCCAACAGCATCTGTTAAAGAGGCTGTCTTTTTTGCATTGGGTATTCTTTCCTGCTTTGTCAAAGATTAGTTCGCTGTATACCTTTGGGTCCAGGTCTGAGTTCTCAATTCTATTCCATTGGTCTATGTGTCTATTTTTGTGCCAATACCATACTGTCTTAATGATGACAGCTTTGTAGTAGAGGCTAAAGTCTGGGATGGTGATACCTCCCGTTTTGGTTTTATTCTTCAATACTAATTTGGCTATTCGGGGTCTTTTGTGGTTCCACACAAATTTTAGGATAGTTTGTTCTAGTTTTGAAAAGTATGCTGGTGCAATTTTGATTGGAATTGCATTGAATGTGTAGATTACTTTGGGTAGTAATGACATTTTAACTATATTTATTCTCCTATCCATGAGCATGGGATACTTTTCCATTGCTTTGTGTCTTCTTCAATTTCCTTCATAAGTGCCCTATAGTTTTCACCATACAGATCTCTTGTATCCTTGGTTAGGTTTATTCCTAGGTATTTTATGGGTTTTTGTTCAATTGTGAATGGGATCAGATTCTTGATTTCTGCAACTGATTTCTATACGTTGATTTTGTACCCTGCAAATTTGCTGATTGCTTGGATCAGTTCTAGTAGGCTTCTGCTGGAGTTTGTCGGGTTTTCTATGTAGAATATCATGCCATCTGCAAAAAGTGAAAGTTTGACTTCCTCTTTGCCAATTCTGATGCCTTTGATTTCCTTTTGTTGTCTGATGGCTGATGCTAGGACTTCCAGCACTATGTTAAACAGCAGTGGCGAGAGTGGACATCCCTGTCGTGTTCCGGATCTCAGGGGGAAAGCTCTCAGTTTTTCCCCGTTGAAGATGATGTTAGCTGAAAGCTTGTCATAGATGGCTTTGATGATGTTTAAGTAGGTTCCTTCTATCCCAACTTTCTCTAGAGTCTTTATTAAGAAGGGATGCCGTTTTCTCAAATGCTTTTTCTGCATCTATTGACAGGATCATATGGTTTTTATCTTTTCTTTAGTTGATGCGATGTATCACATTGATTTTTTTCCAAATATTGAACCAGCCCTGTAACCCAGGAATGAATCCCACTTAATCTTGGTGGATAATTCTTTTTTGTGCTTTTGGATTCGATTTGCAAGGATCTTGTTGAGGATTTTGGCATCCGTATTGATCAAGGAGAAGACAGGACGGGGATGAGGCAAAATTGGAAATAGAATGAACAGGCAGAAAGGACAAGAAGCTTTTTTCAAAGAGCTAAAGGGTGGAATATGGTTGGATAGGTGAGAGAAGGACGCTGGTGTTATCCTGAGAAACTATATAGTCTCATACTCCTGAGAGGAAGAGATGATAAGGTAGGTAGGTGTAGAATTTACATCTACAGAATGGACTAAATGTGACTGTTTATGCAAGCCAGTGACCAGAGTTAATCAGGTCAGTGTTCAGGGAAAAAAAAAAAAAGAAAAAAAATGGGAGGACAGCTCTCAAGCAGGGATGGTCGTGGTGTTTTCCAATGCCTCAGGCGGGAGTTCTGCCTTGGCGGTTGTGGGTAGGAGAGGGGCGGCGCTCCGGTGCCTTCTTGAACAAGCACTGCACCTCGCTTTTTTTGATGTGTAAACTCCCCGTGCTGGGGGCGCAGTCAAAGCAGGTTGCACTCTTTAACCCAGGCCAGGCCTAGTTTCCAAATCCCAGTCTGCTCGCCCCAGTGAAATTGCTGTAGACACAACCGTGCAGGTGTTCCCCTCGGTGTAATCCCAAGCCTCTTGCCTAGCCCTGGGGGTGGAGCCAGAATCGCTGCTCCCTTCTCTTCCAGGGCGGGTTGGCGAGTATGAACGTGGGTTTTCCTGCAGGGCTCGCCAGGCCGCTATAGAGAGGGAAACCAGGTCCCTCTGTGTTTCATCACCCGAAACCCGAACTTGTGGGCAAATCTCCCAGTTTTTAAAGCTCTTTGTCTTCCCTCTAGAGCTCCAGCCAGCCAGGAGCGCGGCGACCAATTACATGCGTGGTTTCTCCAGGAGTACTGCCAGCCAGGAGCACAATGGCGCGGTAGGCATGTGCACAGCCCCTCCAGGATGAGTTGGTGCACGGGGAACCTGGCGTGCAGGGATTTGGCGCGCACAGTCCTTCTGTGCCCTGAGAGGAGGTTTTTCTCTTTCCCAGCGACAGGGACAGTGTCTTGAACGGTTTCAGACTCTCTCTTTTTCCCCTCTCACTCCCCACAGAGGGGGATCGCCTCCGTCCCTGGAGTCTCCGAATCCGGCCCGATTTTATCTTCCCCAGTTCGCACTCACATTAGAAGTCTTTCTCAGTGGATTCTGCATCCTTTTTCTCCCAATCTCTTGGGTTCTGTAAGGTTTCTTATGGCTTCAGATCTTTTCCGTGTGAGATATGGGGGCGAGTGCAATGTACGATGCTCCCTACTTCTCCACCATCTTGCCCCCTCCTCCCGACCTTTTTTTCATAAAGCTATTACTCTCAGGAACAGGAAAACATAACAGGCTTTTCGAGCACACAAAAGAAGAGAAAGACTTAGACAAAATGCCAGAAAGGAGGAACTGATATAAAAGAAAAAAGAAGAAAAGATCATAGCCATAAATCTAATAGAAACAGATATAAGTAATATGCCTGATGGAGAATTTATAACAACAATCATAAGGATACGCTCTGGGCTTGGGAAAAGAAAGGAGTCCCTTACCACAGAGATATAATAGTTAAAATCAATGAGGCAGAAAGAAAAATGCAATAACAGGGACTTGAGACATACCGAATGTAATGACTATAAGGATAGAAGAAGCAGAGGAATAAATAAGTGATATAGAATATAAAATAATGGAAAAAATGAAACTGAATAAACTAGAGACAGAATTACAGATCATGAAAGTAGCCTTCAGGAACCCAGTGACCCCATCAAATGTAATAACACATATATCATAGCAGTTCCAGAAGAAGGAGAGAGATAAAATGGTGCAAAGATATATTTGAGGAAATAATAGCCGAAAAATTTCCTAATCTGTAAAATAAAACAGACACCCAAATCAAAGAAACACAGTGAACCCCCATCAAAATCAATAAAAGCAGGCCAAAGTCAAGATATATTGTGGTTAAGTTTGCAAAACATAACAATAAAGAAAACATCCTAAAAGCAGCAAGACAAAACAAGTCCTTAACTTACAAGGGAAGACCCATAAGGGTAGCATAAACAGATCAATGGAACAGAATAAAAAACACAGGAAAGAATATCCAATAGAAAAAGTCTCTTTAACAAATGGAAACCTTGACAGCAACATGCAGTGAATGAAACAAGACAATTTTCTTATGCCATATACAAAAATAAATTTAAAAAGGATGAAAGACCTAAATGTGAAACAAGAAATCACCAAAATCTTACAGGAGGAAAGAGGCAATAGGCACTTTGCCAACAATCTTCCCAACTTCTTACTTGATATGGCTACTGAGGCAAGGGAAATGAAAGCAAATATAAAGTATTGGAGCATCATCAAGATATAAATCTTCTGCACAGCAAAGGAAGCAATCAAACTAAAAGGAAAGCTACAGAATGGGAGAAGATATTTGCAAATTGCATATCTGATAAAGAGTTAGTATTCAATATATATGTATAAAACATAAGCTCAATACTCCCAAAAAACCAAATAATCCAATTTATAAATGGGCAGAAGACTTGGATAGACATTTTCTCAAAGAAGACATCCAGAATGCTAACAGACACATGAAAAGAAGCTCAACATCACTCCTCATCCCAGAAACACAAATCAAACTACAATGAGATATCACCTCACAACTGTCACTATGGCTAAAATTAACAACACAGGAAACAACAGGTTTTGGTGAGGATGTAGAGAAAGGAACCCTCTTACACTGTTGGTCTGAATGCAAACTAGTGCACTCACTCTAGAAAACAGTGTGGAGGCTCCTCAAAAACTTGGATCAATTAACTTTTTTTTTTAATTGTAATTCCAACATAGTTAACATACAGTGTTTCTATATTCAGTTCAGGTGTACAATAGTGATTTAGCACTGCCATACATCACCCAGTGCTCATCACAAGTGCATTCCTTAATTCCCATCACCTATTTCAATTTCACCCATCCCTCCATCGCTCTCCTGGTAACCATCAATTTATTCTCTATAGCTATAGCTAAAAATTATAACTCTACAGTTTTTCTTCCTTCTCTCTCTCTCTCCTTTTTCCTTTGCTTATTTGTTTTCTTTATAAAATTCCACATATGAGTGAGAGCATATTGTATTTGTTTTTTTGATATACTTAGCATCATACTTTCTACTTTTTAGCTCCATCCATATCATTGCAAATGGCAAGATTTTTTCTTTTTTATGGATGAATTATATCCCAGCGTGTGTGTGTGTGTGTGTGTGTGTGTGTGTGTATGTATGTATGTATGTGTTTATAACTTCTTCATTATCCATTCATTTGCCGATGGACAATTTACTATAGCCATACTTTGTCTATAGTAAATAATTTTGCTATAAACACAGTGATGCATGGATCCCTTGGAATTATGGGTTTTGTAATTTGAGGTAAATACACATTACTACAATTACTGGATTGTAGGGTAGTTATATTTTAAACATTTCGAGGAACCTCCATACTGTTTTCTACAGAAGCTGCACCAGTTTGCATTCCTACCAACAGTGCAAGAGGATTCTTCTTTCCCTTATCCTCACCAACATTTGTTTCTTGTAAGAGCTATTTTAGTTAACCTGACAAGTGTGAGGTGATATCTCATTGTAGTTTAGATTTGCACTTCCCTGAGGACAAGTGACATTGACCATCTTTTCTTTTGTTTGTTGGCCATGTATATGTTTTCTTTAAGGAAATCTAATCAGGTCATCTGTCCATTTTAGATTATTTGTTCTTTGGAGTGTTGAGTTTTATGAGTTATTTTTATAATATGTGTACTAAGTCTTTATTGGATATGGATTTGCAAACATCTTCTCCCATTCCATAGGCTGCCTTTTCATAATGTTGATTCATCCCTTTGCTAGGCAGAAACTTTCTATGCTGAGAAAGTGCCATGACTTTATTTATTTTTGTTGTTGTTGTGATAAGGGTTATTTTTTCTACTTTTTCAAGTTTTTATTTAAATTCAAGTTACTTAATATACAATATAATATTGGTTTCAGGAATCGAATTTAGTGATTCATCACTTACATATAACTCAGTGCTCAATACAACAGGTACCCTCCTTAACATACATCATTCATTTGGGGCATGTGGTGTCACAGTCGGTTAAGTCATGATCTCACGGTTCTTAGGTTCGAGCCTCGCATCGGGCTCTGTGCTAACAACTAGCTCAGAGCCTGGAATCTCCTTCGGATTCTGTGTCTACCTCTCTCTCTGACCCTCCCCTGCTCACGCTGTCTCTCTCTCTCTCTCTCTCTCTCAGAAATATTTTTTTTAATTAAAAAATTGTATATATACATCATTCATTTAGCCCATCCCCTGCCCACCTTTCTTCCATTGACCCTCAGTTTGTTATCAATAGTTAAGAGTCTCTTATGGTTTGCTTCCCTCTCTTTTCTTTTCCACTTCCCCTATGTTCACCTGTTTTTTCTTTAATTAAATTTGACATATGGGTGAAATCATATGGTAGTTGTCTTGATCTGACTGACTCATTTCATTTATAATACAATCTAGCTCCATTTATGTTTTGCAAATGGCAAGATCTTACTCTTTTTGATATCTGAATAATATTCCACTGTACATATGTACTACTTTTTTTTTTATCCATTCATCAGTCGATGGACATTATGCTCTTCCCATAATTTGCCTACTGTTGATAATGCTGCTATAAACATCAGGGTGCATGTACCATTTCAAATCAGTACTTTTGTATCCTTTGGGTAGATACCTAATTGTGTAATTTCTGGGTCATAGGGTAATTCTATTTTTGACTTTTGGAGGAAACTTCATACTGTTTTCCAAAGTGACTTCACCAGTTTTCATTCCTACTAACAGTGCAAGAGGGTTCCCCTTTCTCCACAATCTCACCAGCATCTGTTGTTTCTTGTGTTGTTCATTTTAGCCATTCCGGTATATGTGAAGTGGTGTCTCATTGTGGTTTTGATTTGTATTCTCATGATGAGTGATGTTGACCATCTTTTCATATGTCTGTTGGCCATCTGATGTTTTCTTTGGAAAAATGTTTATTCATGTCTTCTGATCTGTTTTTTTTTTTTTTTTTTTAGTTTCTATGTCACTTATTTATGTTCTAATATTTATAATTTCCTTTATTTTACTTTTTTAGAATTTTGTTTGCTGTTCTTTTCTACCTCATTTCTATGGTTCTTGTGAATCATTTCTGAGATTGAAATAAATATAATAATAATAATAACAATAAAAATAATAGTAATAGGTAATATCTTTTAAGTGGTTATTATATGCTAGGCAAAAGTTTTAAATACTTCACCTGAAATAATTCATTTGTTCCTCACAACCATCTGAAAGGTTGAAAATAGTATTTCAAGCTATTTTTTTCACTGTAGATCAGGAGACAGATTCTAATTTGGAAATAGAAATATTAGATAAAGTTGCAATATGAGTAATTCCAGATTCTAGGTTGGAAGTGGAAATATTAGATCAAGTTGCAATAATGACTAACTTCAGAGATGACATTACTAAAGAGACATGCATACTCCAAAAATCTTATAAGCAGATCACAGAAGAGTGATAATTTTTATTATATATTAGTGAAGGTATTCTTGTCAATAAATAAATAGCAGACCACCACTATATTTTAAAAAATATTTTTGTCCTGCTGGACCTAAAATATATTATGCTAAGTGAAATAAGTCAAACAGAGAAAGACAAGTACTACGTAAGAGGAGGGAAGTAGGGGATACATAAAGTAGGTGAAGTAGGAGGTATAGGCTTTCAGTTATGAAATGAGTCACAGAGATGAAAGGTATAGCATAGGAAATATAGTCAGTAGCACTATAATAGTGTTGTATGGTGACAGATGGTAGCTGCACTTGTGGTGGAAATAGCATAATGTATAGAGTTGTATAACTGCATCACACACCTGAAATTAATGTAACATTATGTGTCAACCATAATTCAAAAAGTAGTTTTGTCCTAGAAAATGAATTTAAAATATCTATGTTCTATACAAGATTCAGCAGAATGGATAAAATATACATTGGTAATTAAATGGTGGCTTGCACTGAAGATGTATCTCTTATTTTTCTTTCTTTTTAAATTTGGCTCCATTGTATAAGAAGTGTTCAGGAATACCTGGTTGTAAGTCATGAATACTGCATCTGCAAATGCTGAATCACATAAATTCAAGCTTAGTAGTCATTGAGTTCAGTGCCCATGCTTCTCATGGAGACTTTGGGAACTATTTTTCTATGCCTCTAATCCTTTGTTTATTACTCAGAACATAAAGTAGAGAGCACAGGTATATATATTCCCCATGGCAGTAGTTTTTGAAGGAGTTAAAAAAGAAAACCCTTGAATATCAATCAACAATATAAATAGAATTACTATTTTCTTTCTACTCCTTAATGGATGTATTGTGTAATTTTACTCACTTCTCTGCAATGCCCTCAACTCCTAGCTGTGGAGACTCAACTTTGTCACCTAGAGTTCTAAGGCACTCTCAAACTTATATTTTGTTGTATTTCCTTGCTTTTGATCAATGTTCTCTTCACCCAACTTCCTATCACTGTAACTTCAAAAGATTCTTACTCATAATTATCAAATTTATCCAGAAATTAAGCTTCTTCTGGGAATGTTCCAGCCATCTCCTTGTCTTGCATAACTCTGTGTTCTTCCTTGCAAGCATTGCCTCTACAAAAATCAGGAGGTGAGTTTTGTACTCACTTGTTCTCCATTGATCCTTCCACCCCAATAGTTTCCCATTCTTTCATAGAATACCTCTGCATCTTTGAGCCACATGTCATTTTTCTACACCATTTTCTCCTGTGTCTTGGCTACTTCCTTCTTTCATATAATACTATAATATATGGGCCAAAGTCTTTCTTCTTAAAATACTGTCATTTTTTTTCTCCCATGGCTATTCTACCTCAGCCATGGTCATCACCCCAAAATTCTCTAGTCAACATTGAGCATCCTATTTTCTCACAGTTTCCTATCTATCTTCCCAGGTTGTTAGTTCAGTCATTCATTCTCATAATAATTGTTCTTTAACTCCTGGTCCATTGATATCTCTAACTTGCTGCTATCTAAATAACCTTCTTCTATTTTTATTTTCATCCACTATTTCAATAGTTATCTTGCCAACTAGGTACTTGTACTTTCTCTTATATTCCTTTATAAATCAATGCCTTCACAGAAGCCAGGGAAAGACCAGGGTGCTTGATCAATGTTTAGTGTCTGCTTTGCCCAACTATACTGTTTTGTTCCCTTGTTGTCTTGTTGCAATGTCACTGCCTAATATGGTGTCCACCATACATTTATTATATGAATAAAATAATCAATGAGGCCAGAATTAAGACCAGTTTGTGGACATTAGAGAGATTTTGGATCATTAAAAATAATTATAATTAGAACATCAAAATATAATGGGTTTTACTGTTAACTATGAATTTCTATGTCACTGGGGATATTCAAGGAAAGGTTAGATAAAGCTAAGAAGAGGTCAGGGGACTAGCTGTTTTCTGAAGTCTTATCCAACTTTGGATTCTGTTAACTGAAAATTAATAATTACATAAGGGAAAGAAAGATCATTCATGGGAGGAGGATATTAACACTTTGTCAGATATATGATGTGCAAAATTTTCTCCCACTCAGTAGGTTGCCTTTTGATTTAGTTGATGGTTTCATTCACTGTGTGAAAGCTTTTTATTTTGGAGTATAATCCCAGTAAAATATTTTTACTTTTGTCTCCTTTGCCTAAGGAGACATACCCAGATAAATATTGCTAAGACAAATATCAAGATGATTATCTATGCTTCATTTTAGGAATTTTATGGTTTTAAGTACCACATTTATGTCTTTAGTCTATTTAAGTTTATTTTTTGGATATGGTGTATAAAGTGGTCCAGTTTCCTTCTTTGCATATAGTTATCCAGCTTTCCCAACACCATTTATTGAAAACCCTATATTTTCTTCATAATATTTTTTGTTTCATTTGTTGTAGATTAATTGACCATATAAAAGAGGTTTTAATTTCTTAAAGTGGAGGGTTCAGACACTAAATCGAGACCATTATCCTTGTTTGCATAAAGGCAATTAAAGCCAGAAATTTCCTGCTTAAATGCTATTTTTCATTGCATCTTAGATTGTTAGTATGTTGCATTCTTGTTTACATCTATTTAAAATATTTTCTAATTACCTTTGTAATTCCTTCTTCAGTCCATTGCTTATTTAAGACTGTGTTGATTACTTTTCACATATTAGTGACTGTCCCAAATTTCCTCCTGTTATTAATTTCCAATGTCATTAGGTTGTTGATGGAGAACATACTTTGTATGATTTAAATGCTCCAGAATTTACTGGGCCCTATTTTATGGCCTAATATGTAATCAATCCTGAAGACTGCATGTGTACGTGAGAGTACATATATATTCTGCTATTGGATAGAGTGATCCATAGAAATTGGTTAAGCCTAGATGGTCTATACAGTTGTCAAAATCTTCGATTGATTTGATTATATTCTGTCTACCTGTTTTATCTCTATTAAAAGTGTGGTATGGATATATCCAACTATTATCAAGTTGTTTGTTTCATAGTTCCTTCACTTTGAGACTCTGTTGTTAGGTGTATATATGTTTATAATTGTCATATCTTCTTGGTAGATAGATTATTTTGCCTTTTGTTGTTATAAAATGTCTTGTTTTTTTTCCCTTTAGTAACAACTTTTGTCCTAACGACTTTTGTCAGATGTTAGTATAGCCCGCACCCCCTTTTTTGCTTACTGTTAGTATAAGTTATTTTATTATCTTTTTTTTCAAAGTATTTATTTCAATTGAAGGTATGTCTCTTATAGACAAATATAGTTAGGTAATGTCTTTCAACACATTGGGTTCATCTCTGCATTTTGACTGATGTGTTACTCTATGTGCATTTATCATAATAACTCATTAGGTAGCTTTTATTTATTAATCATTCTGCTTTTTTGTTTTCTATATTTCTTATTCCTTATATTGTTTCTCTATCGCTACATTATTGTCTTCTTTTTTGTTAAATAGGTATTTTCTGATGTAATATTTTAATTATTTTGTCATTTATTTTAATATATTTTAAAGGTATTTTCTTAGTGGTTATTTTGAATATTACAATTAACATACTAATTTATCATTATCTAGTTCAGATTAATACCTAGTTAATTTTAGTACTATGCAAAAACTTTGTGTCAACTTATGTATATTCCTTCTCTTCTTTGTACTGTATTTTCATACAAATCATATTTTTTATTTTTTTAATTTTTAAAACATAGTTTATTGTGAAATTGGTTTCTATACAACACTCATTGCTCATCCCAACAAAGGCCTTCCTCAAAGCCCATCACCCACTTTCCCCATTCCCCTAACGTCCATCAACCTTCAGTTTGTTTTCCGTATTTAAGAGTCTCTTATGCTTCGCCTCCCTCCCTCTCTGTAAATATTTTACCCCTCCCCCATGGTCTTCTGATAAGTTTCTCCTGATCCATCTATGAGTGAAAATATAAGGCATCTGTCTTTCTCTGGCTGACTTATTTCACTTAGCATAATACCCTCCAGTTGCATTCACATTACTACAAATGGTCAGATTTCATTGTTTCCCATTGCCAAGTAGTATTCCATTGTATATATAAACGATATCTTCTTCATCCATTCGTCAATTGATGGACATTTAGGCTCTTTCCATGACTTGGCTATTGTTGAAAGTGCTGTTATAAACATTGGGGTACATGTGCTCCTATGCATCAGCACTCCTGTATCCCTTGGGTAAATTCCTAGCAGTGCTATTTCTGGGTCATAGGGGAGTTCTATTGTTAAATTTTGAGGAGCCTCCACACTGTTTTCCAGAGGGGCTGCACCACTTTGCATTCCCACCAACAGTGTAAGCGGGTGCCATTTTCTCCACATTCTCACCAGCATCTATAGTCTCCTGATTTGTTCATTTTGGCCACTCTGACCAGCGTGAGGTGATTTGTATTTCCCTGATGATGAGGGACACTGATAATTATTTCATGTGTCTGTTGGCCATCTGGATGTCTTCTTTGGAGAAGCGTATATTCATGTCTTCTGCCCATTTCTTTACTGGATTATTTGTTTTTCAGGGTTGGAGTTTGGTGAGTTCCATATAGATTTTGGATTTTAGCCCTTTATCCGAAATGACATGTGCCACTATCTTTTCCCACTCCATCAGTTAACTATTAGATTAGTTGATTGTTACCTTTGCAGTGCACAGGTTTTTATTTTGATGAGGTCCCAATAGTTCATTTTTGCTTTACATGCCCTTGCCTTTGGAGACATGTCAAGTGAGAAACTGCTGCGGCTGAGGTCAAAGAGGTTGCTGCCTACTTTCCCCTCTCGGGTTTTACTGGTTTCCTGTCTCACATTCAGGTCCTTCATCCATTTCGAGTTTATTTTTGAGTATGGTGTAGAAAGTGGTCTAGTTTCATTCTTCTGCACATTGCTGCCCAGTTCTCCCAGCACTGTCTGTTAAAGAGGCTGTCTTTTTTTCCATTGGATACTCTTTCCTGCTTTGTCAAAGATTAGTTGGCCATAAACTTGTGGGTCCAATTCTGGGTTCTCTATTCCATTCCATTGGTCTATGTATCTGTTTTTGTGCCAATTCCATACTGTCTTGACGGGTATAGGTTTGTAGTAAAGGCTAAAGTCTGAGATTGCGATGCCTCCTGTTTTGGTTTTCTTGTTCAATATTACTTTGGCTATTGAGGGTCTCTTGTGGTTCCATACAAATTTTAGGATTATTTGTTCTAGCTTTGAGAAAAATGCTGATGCGATTTTGATTGAGATTGCATTGAATGTGTAAATTGCTTTGGGTAGTATTGATATTTTAACAATATTTATTCTTCCAATCCATGAGCATGGAATGTTTTTCCATTTCTTTGTGTCTTCTTCAGTTTCCTTCATAAGTTTTCTACAGCTTTCATCACAGAAATCTTTTATATCTTTGGTTAGGTATATTCCTAAGTATTTTATGTTTCTTGTTGCAATTGTGAATGAGATCAGTCTCCTTATATCTCTTTATGTTGCTTCATTATTAGTGTATAGAAATCCAACCGATTTCTGTACATTGACTTTGTATCCTACAACTTTGTTGAGTTTATGGATCAGTTCTAGCAGACTTTTGGTGGAGTGTGTTGGGTTTTCATGTAGAGGATCATGTCGCCTGCGAAAAGTGAAAGTTTTACTTCATCTTTGGCAATCTGATGCCTTTTATTTCCTTTGGTGGTCTGAGTGCTGATGCTAAGACTTCCAACATTATGTTAAACAACTGTGGTGAGAGTGGACATCCCTGTAGTGTTCCTGATTTCAAGGGGAATGCTCTCAGTGTTTCCTCATTGAGGATAATTATTGCTGTGTCTTCTCATAAATGGCTTTTATGATTTTTAAGTAAGTTCCCTCTATCCAGACATTTTCGAGGTTTTTTTTTTTTTTTTATTAAGGAAAGATACTGTGTTTTGTCAAGTGTTTTTTCTACATCTATTAACAGATGTAGAATAAAATGTTCTTATTTTTTCTTTTGTTAATATGATCTATCACATTAATTGATTTGCAGATATTTAACCATCCTTGCAACCCAGGAATTAATCTTACTTGATCATGGTGAATAATTTTTTATATGTCGTTGAATTTGATTTGCTAGTATCTTCTTGAGGATTTTTGTATCCGTATTCATCAGGGATATTGGCCTGTAGTTCTCTCTCTTTCCTTTTTTCTGGGTGTCTGATTTGGGAATTAAAGTGATGCTTGTTTCATACAATAAGTACAGAATTATTCTTCCATTTCTATTTTTTGGAACAGCTTGGGAAGGAAAGGTATTAATTCTGTTTTGAATGTCTGGTAGAAGTCCCCAGGGAAGCCATCTGGTACAAAATTCTTATTTGTTGGGAGATTTTTGAAAACTGATTCAATTTCTTCTCTATTTATGGATCTGTTCAAATTCTCTATTTCATTCCATTTGAGTTTTGGTAGTGTGTGGGTTTTTAGGAATTTGTCCATTTCTTCTAGGTTGTCCAGTTTGTTGGCATTTAATTTTTCATAGTATTCTTTGATAATTGCTTGCATTTCTGAGAGATTTTTTGTAATAAATCCATTTTTCATTCATGATTTTATCAGTTTGGGTCCTCTTTATTTTCTTTTAGAGAAGCCTGGTTAGAAGTTCATGAATTCTATTTTTTCAAAAAGCCAACTCTTGGTTTCATTGATCTGTTCAACTATTTTTTTATTCTATATTGTTTATTTGTGCCCTAATCTTTGTTATTGTCTTCTTTTGCTGAGTTTGGTGTGTCTTTTGTGTTCTGCTTCTAGTACCTTTAGGTGTGCTGCTAGATTTGTATTTGGGATTTTTCCAGTTTCTTGAGATAGACTTGAATTGCAATGTATTTTCCTCTTAGAATTACCATTGGTGCATCCCAAAGGGTTTAGATTCTTGTATTTTAATTTTCATTTGTTTCTATATATTTTTAAATATCTTCTCTATTTGCCTGCTTGATGCTTTTGGAAGTTTTCCAGAATATTTCCTGCGATTGTTTTCAAGTTTCTTAGGATTCTGATCTGAAAGTGTGCATAGTATGACCTCAATTCTTTTATATTTATTGAGGGCTGCTTTGTGACTCAGTATGTGATCTATCTTGAAGAATGTACCATGTGCACTAGAGAAGAACGTGAATTCCACTGCTTTAGGATGTAGGATTCTAAATATATCTCTCAAGTCCATCTGGTCCAATGTGTCATTCAGGGCCATTGTTTCTTTACTGATTCTCTGTCTAGTTGATCTATCCATTGCTGTAAGTGGAGTAGTAAAGTCCCCTCCAATTAGCACATTTTTATCAATAAGATTGCTTATGCTTGTGATTGTTTTACACATTTTGGTGCTGTCGAATTCAGTGCATAGACATTTATAATTGTTAGCTCCTCCTGATGGATATAATTCCCTTCTTCATCTCCTATTAAGACTTTATTTTACAGTCTAGTTTGTCCAATAGTAGTATGGCTACTCCAGCTCTTTTCTTACTTCCAACACCATGATAGATAGTTCTCTATCCTCTTACTTTCAATCTGAAGGTTTCCTCAAGTATGAAATAAGTCTCTTTAGACAGCAAATAGATGGGCCTTATATTTTATTCATTCTGATACCCCTATGTCTTTTCATTAGAGCATTTAGTCTATTTACATTCAGTGTTATTATTGAAAAATATAGGTTTAGAGTCATTGTGTTATCTGTAGGTTTCATGCGTGTAGTGATGTCTCTGATACTTCACGTTACTTGCATCCTTTCCCTCACAGACTCCTCATTAGGATCCCTTGTATGGCTGGTTTACTGGTGAATAATTCCTTCAGTTTTTGTTGTTTGCGAAAATCTTTATCTCTCCTTCTATTCTGAATGATAGGCTTGCTGGATAAAAGATTCTTGGCTGCATATTTTTCCTGTTCATCACTTTGACGATTTATTTTCTTTTTTTTCTTCATGTTTTTATTTCTGAGAGAGAGACAGAAGGAGCAAGGGAGAGTCAGAGAGAGAAGGAGACTCAGAATCCGAAGCAGGCTCCAGGCTCTGAGCTAGCTGTCAGCACAGAGCCCAACACGGGGCTTGAGCCCACGAACCATGAGATCATGACCTGAGACGAAGTCAGACGCTTAACCAACTGAGCCACCCAGGTGCCCCTGACGATTTCTTGCCATTCCTCTCTGGCCTGCCAAGTTTTAGTAGATAACTCTACTACTACCCTTATGTGTCTGCCTTAGTATGTTAAGGCCCATTTGTCCCTAGATGATTTCAGAATTCTTCTATCCTTGTATTTTTCCAGGTTCACTATGATATGTCATGCAGAAGATTTTTTCAGGTTACATCTGAGAGGAGTTCTCTGTGCCTCTTGGAGTTAAGTGTCTGTTTCCCTCCCCAAGTTGGGGTAGTTCTCAGCTATGAGTTGTTGAAGTACCCATTCAGCCCCCTTTTCTCTCTTCTTCTTCTGGAATTCCTATGATAAGGATATTGTTCTGTTTGATTGCATCACTCAGTTCCCAATTCTCCTTTCATGCTCTGGATCAATTTATCTCTCTTTTTCTCGGCTTCTTCTTTTTCCAGAATTTTATCTTCTAATTTACCTATTATCCCCTCTGTGTCTTCAACCCATGCTGTGGCCGCCTCCATTTTATTTTGCACCTCATTTGTAGCATTTTTTAGTTCACCATGAGTATTTTTAAGATCACTGATCTCTATAGCCATGGAGTCTTTGTTGTCTTAGATGCCTTTTTCAAGCCCAGAGATTAATTTTATGACTATTATTCTCAATTCTCTTTCAATTATGTTGCTTATATCTGTTTTGATCAATTCTTTAACTGTCACTTTTTCCTGGAATTTATTTTGAGAATTCTTTCATCTTTTTTTTTTTTTTTTTGTCTCTTGTACATTTTACAAGCTTTTTATGTGTTCTTCACCTGAGGATACTGGTATATTAAAGGGTGTTCATACACTATCTGGGTCCTGGACATTCAGGAGGTGTTTTGTTTTGTTTTGTTTTGTTTTGTTTGAGAGTGTTACTTACTCTCTGTTGTTGTAACTTTGGTAATTTTATTTCTCTACTCATAGTGATATTTTGGATCCTACATCAGGTGTGTTTTGATTTGTTCCTTGAAGTATCCCTGGAAAGGAAAACATACAGACAAACAAGAAATGAAAACAGATGAATGCATGAACAAATAAAACAAATAAGCAAACAGACAAAAACAAAACAAAACAAAACAACAAAAGACATTCTAAAACCATAATACCAGCAATACCAGCTATGAGTAAAGAGCAGGGTGAAGGCAGTGCTGATGGAAGAGCATGTACAAAAAGACAAATGACCGGGGTGGTGAGAAAGAGAAAATGAACATAAGCCAGGCAGAGATACTAAAAGGCTTAATCTAGAGAGAAAGAAAGGCGAATAAGGAAGGAGGCAAGGAAAAAGAAACGAAGATAATATTACCCAGAGAAACTATATGGCCTGATTATTCCAGAGAGAGAGAAACGAAAGAAGGAGGTGTAGAACATGCATCAAGAGGATGGATTAGATATGTCTGTTTAAGCAATCCAATAACCAAAGTAACCAGCCTAAAGGAGAGAAGAGATAAGAAAGAAAAAAGGGAGAATATATCTAAATAAAAATAATCTATTTAGTGTTAAAATCCAGGCAATGTTGCAGTGCTGGTCAGGTTGAGGAGGCTGTCTGTTAAGCAGCATCTATCCATCTCTAGTAGATAAGCTGCTACCCAGCACGGAGGAGTGTGGTTTGGTGTATGTGTATCCTGCCTCCACTGTGTGCCCCATGGACGATCCCCGAAGCTCCACCTTGGTAGTTGTGGGAAGAAAAATGGTGACCCCCCCATTCCCTTCTTCACAGACAAGGTGTCCCAAATGACACCTTTGTATCTGTCCTCACTGTGCCTCTGGTTTAGACTAGGTGGGCTGTCTTGCTCCGCTGTCTCCTATATCCCATGCTTCACTGAGTTTTAAACTCCCATTCCGTGCATGTCAATGATGTAGCTCAAATGTATTCCCTTGAGTGCAGCACGTCAGGGCAGGGGGGCGGTTACTCCTGCTGCCTACTGGGCCCCTGAGGTACTACTGAACCCAGAGGTAACTCCTCTCCTCCCCAGGCATGGGAACAGGGAAGCCCGCCCCAGTTGGAAGAAAGCCCTGCAGTTAGAGATGGGATGATAGGATCCCTCTCTGTCTCAGTCCGAGTTTGTTTGTTTGTTTTTTCCTGTCCAGACACTGTCAGCTGCTCTTTTTCTTCTCTTCGTCTCTCTGCTGAAGGGGATCCCTCCCCTCCATGCCTCCGTGGCCCGGCCAGTTTTGTCTCCCCCAGTTCGCCATTATGCACCTATGAAACGTTTTCTCATTTTCTACCTAATAGACTCTATCTCCTTTCCTCTCAGACTTTTGGGATTCAGAGTTCTTTGGCTTCAGCCCTGCTTTGTTTGAGAGACGCGGGAAGTACTGATCCCCCTACTTCTCTGCCATGTTGCCCCCTCTGACAAATTACATTTTTAAAAATTATAAGCTAATCATTACAGATTTATAACTTTTGCCTTATGCAGTTTTGTTTTTAGTCAGGAGTAAAAAAGATTAATAAACAAAAAACTACTTTGTACTCACTTTTTAACACTGTATGTTTCCTTATCAGAGCTCATAATATTTTTTGTGGATTTGGTTGCAGTCTTGTATCTTTTTATTTCAGCTGGAAGGACTCTTTATTACCTATTGTAAGGGCAATTCTTGTTGTGAGAAATTGCCTATTTTTATTCTTTCTAGAAAAATCTTAATTTATTCTTTATTTTTGAAGAATAGTCTTTCTGAATATGGTATTCTTGTTTGATAGATTTCATTTTTAGTATTTTGAATGTTTCATTCATCTGCCTTTTGTCATACTTTGTTTCTTTTTAAAAAAAATTAAATGCTTATCTTTGAGAGAGAGAGAGAGAGCGAAATACAGAACACGAATTGGGGAGGGAGAAGGAGAGGGATCCACAGAATCAGAAGCAGGATCCAGGCTCTGAGTCCTCATCACAGAGCCTGATGTGGGACTCGGACTCACAAACTGCGAGATCATGACCTGAGCTGAAGTCACATGCCCAATTGACTGAGCCACCCAGGCGACCCTGCCATACTTTCATTTCTTATATGAAATCAGATATTAATAATAAGGTCCTTTGTATTTGAGGAGTCACTGCTCCCTTGCTGTTTTTTAGATTCTCTGTTTTTGGTTTTTAACAGCTAAATTATGATATACGTCAGTGTGGAGATCTTATTTTATCTTACTTGGAATTTGTTGAGATTATAGGATGGGTAGATTAATGTATTCATTAAATTTGTGAAGTTTTGGGGCATTTTTACTTCAAATATTCGTTTTACACCTTTTTTCGCCTCTCCTTCAGGTACTCCCATTATGCATATGTCAGCACACTTGATAGTACATCAAAAATCTTTTAGGCTCTGTTTTTCTTCCTTTTTCCTTTTCTGCTCCTCCATTAAAAACTCTTGATTGAGCTGTCTTCAAGTTCACTGATTTATTCTGTTTGCTCAAATCTGATGTCAAGACCATCCAGTAAATTTTTGTTACTAACCTATTCTATGCAGTTTCCATTTTCTTCTTTCTTATAATTTCCATCTCCTTATTGATATTCTTTATTTGATAAAATATCCTTCTTATACTCTCCTATGGTTTTTTAGACACAATTTCCTTTAGTTCTTTGAACATTTTTATAATATCTGATTTAATGTCTTTGTCTAGTAATTCTAGTGTCTAGACTTATAGATATAATTTATATTGATTCATTTCCCCCCATAAATGAGTTTTACTTTTTTGTTTACATATATATATTTCATTTTTATTGAAAAATATATTTTTAAATAACATATCATGGCAACATAATAATTAAATTTTCTATTCTCCCCAGAATTTATTGTTGTTGTTAGTAGGTGTTATTGTTTCTGTTGTTTATTGATGTTTTTTATTAGTTCTATAAATTCTCTATTCCTTATTATGAGCAGCCAATCAAGTTCTACATGATTTTATTGGTAGTCGGCTAATGATTAGACAGAGATTTTCTTAAGTTCCTGAAAATAATAGATACCCAGCCTTTGCCAAGTCACTTTCTCTATATTAGTGCATGTCTTAAACACCTAGGCAGGCAGTGGATAACTCTTTTAGCTGTCATTACTTGTTTGTGTACAGCCTCAATGTGATCAGTCATCCAAAGGGCTTAGGACCTTCTCAGGTCAATTATGAACATGCACACACTTGGGAACATGTGCATGTAATTCTAGATTTCCAGAAATACTTTGGAGCTATCCAAAGACCTGTAAGGAAATCTCATTCCTTATGAGGTTTTTTTTTTTTTTTTTAAGTTTAGGAGTTTTTAAGGGATATATGACAGGCAATAATACTGCAAGTGACAGAAAGAAAATTCTGAAAACTATCCCTTCAAGTGAAGTGAGTGGTTGGCTTTGACCTTCCCAAAAGGACAAGAAATTGATGGGTTAGCAGAAACATTCTCTGGCAGTCACCTTGCTAAGTCATGAATGTCTTAGCCAGGACTGCCTCCCCCCCATTAAGGTGGAGTGAAGACAAACTGTTTACAGAACTAATACAGAGACCATTGAGAGCCTTAAGAAAAGTCTGAGGGGGTGGGGGAGGCCTTTGACAAAAAGTCTCAGGCAGTTGGCTCTGAAAGCCTCAATTACATTGACAAACAGTTCTACAAAATGTTACGTAAAAACTGAAATGCCTAATGTTCTTTCCAAGAGTTCCCCTGGACTTCTCCTCTCATCAAACACAAATGTACATGGCTGAACCCAAAGGCCATGCTTTTGTTTTGTTTTTGTTTTTGTTTTTGTTTTTTTTTTTACAAATAGTTTATTGTCAAATTAGTTTCCACATAACACCCAATGTTCATCCCCACAAGTGCCCTCCTCCATGCCCATCCCCCCCACCCCCCCACAACCATCAGTCCTCAGTTTTTGTCAGCATTCAAGAGTCTCTCATGGTTTGCCTCTCTCCCTTTCCCCCACCATTTCCCCCCTTCTTCTCCCGATTGGTCCTCTGTTAAGT
Organism: Hyaena hyaena; assembly: GCF_003009895.1. Lineage (NCBI taxonomy): Eukaryota > Metazoa > Chordata > Mammalia > Carnivora > Hyaenidae > Hyaena > Hyaena hyaena. The sequence continues at coordinate 58,624 of NW_024082449.1, forward strand.
TCCTCCTAGTCCTCCTATACGTGCACACATATGATATTTGTCCTTCTCTGCCTGACTTATTTCGCTCAGCATAACACCCTCAAGGTCCATCCATGTAGCTACACATGGCCAGATTTCATTGTTTCTCATTGCCATGTAGTATTCCATGGTATAGATAAACCACATCTTCTTGATCCATTCATCTGTTGATGGACACTTAGGCTCTTTCCATGTTTTAGCTATTGTGGAGAGTGCTGCTATGAACATTGGGGTCCATGTGTTCATATGCCTCAGCATTTCTGTATCCCTTGGGTAAATTCCTAGCAGTGCTATTGCTGGGTCATAGGGGAGTTCTAGTGTTAGTTTCCTGAGGAACCTCCACACTGTTTTCCAGAGGGGCTGTACCACTTTACATTCCCGCCAACAGTGTAGGAGGGTTCCCGTTTCTCCACGTCCTCGCCAGCATCTAGAGTTCTCTGATTTGCTCATTTTAGCCACTCTGACTGGCGTGAGGTGGTATCTCAGTGTGGTTTTGATTTGTATTTCCCTGATGAGGAGCGATGCTGAGCATCGTTTCATGTGTCTGTTGGCCAAAGGCCATGCTTTTGAAAACAGAGAAACAAGAGTAAGTCCTGTTGCTCTTTAAGGAGAAGGAACTAAGCTGAGGCTGCTGGGGCACTTCCTACTTAGGTCAGTGCTCTGTAAGCAACTTCCCAGAAAAAAATATGGCATAGTTCTAGGTGAGGGTCTCACCTTTCTTTATCCATGCTTCAATGTACTCTATTTTCCATTAGAGTGCTGTCAATTTCTCCTTTAGTGTTCCAAGTCTTGAAGGACAACAGATATCAAATAAGTTGAGAAAGTCCATGATTTTCTTTATGTTGCTGGTGATGAACTCAATGTACTCGTGGTCCTCCCAGTCCTGGTGAATCTCCCCTAGCACCAGATCCTCTTGACCCACCATGGATGCCATCTAAGCAAGAGAGACTGCTCTAAAATTTTTCTATTCAGCTTTTTGGTCAGCCTTCCCACCCCGCCAACTAATATTGTTGCCTCTGAAACCTCTAATGTTTAACATTGTCACTGATATATATATATATATATATATATATATATATATATATATATATCAATATATATACCAAGGAAAGGCTCTTTTCCACTGTGTGAGCTCTGTGTCAAATCAAATAAAGAAAAGCCCTTTGAGAGGGTGTTCTCTGGGAGCTGCTATTCAGACCAAATAATGATAATTCTATTGGAATATAACATTCTTTGGTTCCAAACACATTTTGACTTATCTAGCAGTTGTGAGTCGGTTTAGTTTCACAGACATTACAATTTCAAAATTAGCAGATTTTAAGCTACTGTGGAGCTAGTAAAACCGGTATGAAAACAGAGCAAGATGAAAATGTCAAAAAGCTGGGGCGCCCGGGTGGATTAGTCGGTTGAGCGTCCGGCTTTCATTCAGGTCATGATCTCGCGGTTCGTGGGTTCGAGCCCCGCGTCAGGCTCTGTGATGACTGCCAGCTCAGAGCCTGGAGCCTCTTTCAGAGTCTGTGACTCCCTCTCTCTCTGACCCTCCCCTGCTCATGCTGTCTCTCTCTCTCTCTCTCCTAGAAATAAATAAAAAACATTAAAAATTTTTTTAAAAAAGTCAAAAAGCTCATTGTTCTTATCAAGATTCAACTGAATTTCTTGAATTAATACTCTATATTATTGAAAGCCTTTGGTCATTTCCAGAGTTCTGACAAAATTCATTCTGACAATTTTCCACAGTGTTCTTGTTTCAATTTTGGAGAATTATATTTTAGGATGTACTTATTCCACCAGTTTGGAAGTGTTCATAATACATAGAAATTTAAGATTCAGAAATCATTTCTCTTTTACTCTAAGCCAGTGATGAGAGTGGCAGTCTTGATGATCTCTGAATTGCCTTCAGAGTAATTTTCTTATTTCCTTGAATAAGAGGTCCTGGTTTCTTTTTAGATGGTACATTCATACTAATCAGCTTATGAATTGTTTATTCAGCCAAATATTTAGTGTATATATCTTGTTTTTAAATGTATTCATTTTAATTCTTGTTATTTAATACACAGCATTATATTAGGTTCAAGTGTACAATATGGTAATTCAACAGTCCATACATCACCCTGTGCTCATCATGACAGATGCACTTCTTAATCCCCTTCACATATTAACCCATCCCCCACACTTCTCCCCTCTGGTAACCATCAGAATGTACTCTAAAACTAAGAGTGTATTTCCTGATTTCTCTCTCTCTCTCTCTTTCTCTCTTTGTATTTTTAAGATTTTGTTTATTTTTAAAGTAAATTCTAAACAGAACAAGGGGTGCAATCTTATGACCCTATGATCAAGAGTCACATGCTCTACAACCGAGTGAGCCAAATGCCTCCTCTCTCTTTTTTCCATTACTTGTTTTATCTCATAAATTACACATATGCATGAAATCATATGGTATTTGTCTTTCTCTGGATGACTTACCATAATACTCTAGATAAATCCATGCCATTGCAAATGACATTACTCGTTATTTTTTTATGACCGAGTGATATTCCATTGCATGTACATTATATATCACTTCTTTATCCATTCTTCAATTGATGGACACTTGGAGTGTTTTCATATCTTGGCTATTGTAAATAATGCTGCTATGGAGGTGCATGCACCCATTTGAATTAGTGTTCTTGTTTTCTTGATATAAATAGCCAGTAGTACAATTATTATATGGTAAGGTAGTTCTATTTTTAACTTTTTGAGGAAACAACATTCCTACCAATAGTGCAAGAGGGATCCCTTTCTCCATAGCCTCCCTAACACCTGTTGCTTTTTCCGTTCTGTTATTCTGACAGGTGTGAAGTTGTATCTCATTGTTGTTTTGATTTGTATTTTCTTGATGATAAGTGATGTTGAGCATTGTTTCATGTGTCTGTCCACCATCTGTATATTGTCTTTGGAAAAATGTCTATTCATGTCCTCAGCACATTTTTCAGTTGGATCATTAGGTTTTTTGGGTGTTGAGTTTGAGAAATTCTTTATATATTTTGGATACTAACCTTTTATCCAACATATCATTTGCAAATATCTTCTCCAATTCCATAGGCTGCCTTTTAGTTTTGTTGATTGTTTCCTGTTTGTTGATATAGTCCCAATAGTTAATTTTTTAATTTCTTTCCCTTGCCTCAGGAGACGTATCTGGACAGCAATTGCTATGGCTAATGTCAAATAACTTACTGCTTGTGTTCTTTTGCAGGACTTTTATATTTTCTGGACTCACACTAGGGTCTTTCATCCCTTTTGAATTAATATTTGTGTATCGTGTAAGAAAGTGGTCCAGTTTCATTCTTCTGCATGTCACCACCCAGTTTTCCCAACACCATTTGTTGAAGTGTCTGTCTTTTTTCCATTGGATATTCTTTCTTGCTTTGTTGAAAATTACTTAACCATATACTTGTGGGTCTGTCTCTGGATTTTCTATTCTGTTCCATTGATCTATCTGTCCGTTTTTGTGCCAATACCATATTATCTTGATGATTATAGCTTTGTAATATAGCTTGAAATCTGGAGTTGTGATGCCTCCAGTTTTTTTTTTTTTTTTTCCAGGATTGCTTTGCCCATGTTTATAAAAGATACTGGGTTGGTATTCTTTTGTGTGTGTGTGTGTGTGTGTGTCTTTATCTGGTTTTAGCATCAGGATAATGGTGGCTACATAGAATGCATTTGGAAGGTTTCTTTTTTCTATTTTTAAAAATAGTTTGAAAAGAATAAGTATTAGTCTTCTTAAAATGTTTGGTAGAATTCACCTTGCAGGCCATGTGGTACTGGACTTTTTTTACTGGGAATCTTTGCTTACTAATTAAATTTCTTTGCTGGCTATTGTTATGTTCAAGTTTTCTCCTTCTTCCTGTTTCAGTTTTTGTAGTTTATACGTTTCTAGGAATCTCTTTCTTCTATGTTGTCCAATTTGTTGGCATATAGTTTTTCATAATATTCTCCTATAGTTTTTTTTTTTTTTCTGTTCCTGTGGTTTTGCTTTTTATTTGCCCTTTTATATTTGTGATTTTCTTTATCTGGATACTTTCTATTTGTTTTTGGTATGTCTGGTTAGTGGTTTATCAATTTTATTAATAGTTTCAAAGAACCAGTTTCTGGTTTCATTGAACTGTAATCTTATTTATTTTAATTCTATATTATGCATTTCTACAATAATTTTTATTATTCTTTCTACTGGTCTTAGACTTTGTTTGGTGTTCTTTGTCTAGCCCTTCTAGGTGTAAGGTTAGATTGTTTATTTAAGACTTTTCTTGATTCTGAGGTAGACCTGTATTGCTATATACTTTCCTCTTAGGATCAGTTTTGCTGTATCCCAAAGGTTTTGGACTGCTGTGTTTTCATTTTCAATTGTTTCCAAGTATTTTAAAATTTTTTTCTTCGATTTCCTGCTTGAAATATTCATTATGTAGTAGCATGTTATTTAACCTCCAGTTTGTGAGTTTTTCAGTTTTTTTTCCTTGTGTTTGGCTTTTAGTTTCATAGTGTTGTGGTAGGAAATGTTTGTTGGTATGACTTCAATCTTGTATTTGCAGAGGCTTATTTGTAGCATAATATATGGTTTATTCTGGACCATGTTACATGAGCACTTGAAAAGAATGTAAATTCTGTTGTTTTAGGGTGCGATGTTCTGAATGTATCTGTTAAGTCTATCTGGTCTAGTGTGTCATTTAAAAGCCAATATTTCCTTGTTAATTTTCTATTATGATGATCCGACCATTAAAGTGGGGCGGTAAAGTCCTCTATTATTATCATCACATTATTTTTGATTAGTTCCTTTATGTTTGTTAGTAACTGTTTTATATATTTGGGTGTTTTCATGTTGAGGCCATGAATATTTACAATTGTTAAATCTTATTGGAATATCTCCTTATTATTATACAGTGCCCTACTCTGTGTCTTCTTAAACTCTTTGTTTTTATGTTTAGATTGTACAATGTGAATATTGTTACTCTGGTTTCCTTTTGACATCCATTTGCATGATAAATGATTCCCCACCACTTACTTTCAATCTGCAGGTGTATTTAGGCCTAAAACGAGTCTCTTGTATGCAGGATATAGATGGTCCTGTTTTTTATCCATTTTGACACCCCATGTCTTTTGTTTGGAACATTTATTCCAGCTTTACGCAGTGGCAGTATCGTAGCCAATGAGGTTTATCCGAGGCGCTATTATTGCTAATTGAAACATTTAGTCCATTTACATTCACAGGAATTATTGGTAGATATGTTTTTATTGCCATTATGTTACTTGTTTTTGTGGTTGTTTCTGGGATTTCCTGTGATCCTTTCTTGTCTTCTCCCTTTCAGATTTTGGAGATTTTATGTAGTGATGTATTTGGATTTATCTCCCATTATTCTTTTGATGTTTATTAATGGGTTTTGATAAACGGTTACCATCAGGTTTCTACATAAACTATTCTGAAAATAGCAGCCTATATTAAGTTTATCATTAAATTTGAACCCATGCTTTTCTCCTCTTCTCACATTTTAGGTATATGTGATTATATTTTATATCCTTTTTTGTGAGTTCCTTGACTGATTTTTTACAGAAGTGTTCATTTGTACTGTTGTTGTGTTTCCTGCTTTTATACAGTCACTTTTGGCTTTTCCTTTCTTTTTTTAAAGTTTATTTATTTATTTTGAGAGAGAGAGAGAGAGACAGAGAGAGACAGAGAGAAGCAGGGTGGAGGGGCTGAGAGAGAAGGAGAGAAAGAATTCTGAGCAGGCTCCATGCTGTCAGCATAGACCCCAACATAGGGTTGTATGTGGGAACCCGAAAGTGACCACGAGAAAGAGTGGTTAGGGAAGCGGGGATGTGCCTCAAATGGGACTCTCTGCTTGGGCAGATCATGCCTGCAAACAGGATGTTCTGCCAAGAGGCCTACACACAATATCCAAGGTTAATGATCCGCTCGCATACGAGGGAACATGCCCTCCTTAAAAATAAGGAGGAGGCTGGAGTTGTGGGCAGGCCTCTTAGTAAACATGTTGTGGTCGCTTCCTCCCTTTGCTACCCCCCGTCCTTGGAATGTGCTTGGCACTTTGTCCTTATTTGGTAAAATAATGCATTTCGTAGATTTCAGTATGTATCCAGCTACCGGGGTATAAAAATAAACCTCAAGGGGGCTTGTAGAGAGTTTTCTCCCTCCGGCCGGAGTTGTGTCTTTGTCTGACTTTTGTGTGTCTTGTCTTTGTGTCATTTCGTCCGCAACAGTTGTAACTCATGAACTGTGGGGTCATGATCTGAGCTGAAATCAAGAATGAGATGCTTAGCCAAATGAGCCACGCAGAGGCTCCTGGTCTCTCCTTTCCATCAGAGTACCCTTTAATATTTCTTGAAGGGATAGTTTAGGGGTCACAAAGTCCTTTGGTTTTTGATTGTCTGGGAAACTCTTTATCTCTCCTTCTATGCTGAATGGTAGCCTTGCTGGATAGAGTATTCTTTTTTTTTTTTTTTAATGTTTTATCTATTTCTAGGAGAGAGAGAGAGAGAGACGGCGTGAGCAGGGGAGGGTCAGAGAGAGCGAGAGTCACAGACTGAAACAGGCTCCAGGCTCTGAGCTGGCAGTCAGCACAGAGCCCGACGCGGGGCTCGAACCCACGAACCGCGAGATCATGACCTAAGCGAAAGCCGGACGCCTAACCGACTAAGCCACCCAGGCGCCCCTGGATAGAGTATTCTTGGGTGCAGATATTTTCCATTCAGCACGTTGAATATATGATGCCACTCCCTTCTCTGGCTTGCCAAGTTTCTGTTGAGAAATCTCCAGGTAGCCTTATGGGTTTTCCCTTGTAAAGTAAGGACTTCTTTTGTCTTGGTGATTTTAAGATATTTTTCTTTATCAGTACATTTTACAAATTTAATTGCAATGTGTCTTGGTGTTGACCTTCTTTTGTTGTTTTCTATGAGAGTTTTCTGCACTTCCTGGATATGAATGTCTGTTTGCTTCCCCAGATTAGGGAAGTTTTCAGATATTATTCCTTCAAAAGCAATTGCTGCCCCTTTTTCTAGCTCTTCTTCTGGGACTCCTATAATATGGATGCTATTACATTTGATGGAGCCACTGTGCTCCCTAAGTCCATTTTCGTGTTCCATAATTTTTCTTTCTGTCTTCTATTCAGCTCCATTACTTCCCATTATTTTGTATTCTATATCACTAATTCATTTCTCTGCTCCTTCCAGCCTGTTTTTTCTTTCATGAAGCCTGTTTCAAATCTCCTTCATTGCACTCTTCACCTTTGATTGATTCTTTTTAAAATATTTTATCTCTGTTTTAAGGATCTCACTGATATCTTCTATTCCTTTCCCAAGCCCAGTGAGTATCCTTATGATTGTGGCTTTAAATTCTCCATCAGACATGTTATTTATATGTGTTTTACTTAGATCTCTGGAAGGAAGTGGCATTATCTTATTCCTTCATTTAGAATAAATTCCCCTGTTTTGTATTTTGTCTAAGTATATACCCTCTTCTCTGTGTTAGAAAATCCATTATGTGTCCTGCTCCTAAATGTTTTTATAAAGAAGAGGTCATGTAGTGCCAGGACTTGGCACTTCAAGGAGTGTCTTGTGTGTGTCCAGTGTACACTCTGATATTGTTTTGTTTGTTTGTTTGTTTGTTTGTTTGTTTGTTTGTTTTGCCCCTCTATCCTTTAGGCCAGTCATCTGCAGAAGTTCTCTTTGCCTTCAGGGGGCCGTCTTTGGTCTGTGGCCTGAGTGTGGTGAGTTTTTACTAAGTGTGCTCTTCTCTGCTTGTGAAATGGGATCTGACATTACCTCTGTCAGAACTGAGGCCCTGAAGAACTATCTGGTAGGAGACATTGTGTGGGCATGAATTTCTGCTGGTCTTCTCCAGGAGGGGCCTGCTGTGCTGGGACTGATGCAAGCTTAATGGAGAAGGGCAGTACTACCAGAGCAAAGTGGGGTGGGGCTTGGTGTGAGCAAGTTAGGAAGGTAGTGTTGGTGCTGTGCTGCTTCCTGCAGTTGGCCCCTTGCTAAGGGGCTAGTGGTAAATGGCATCAGCCAGCTCCTTTTTTCCCAGAGAGGCATCTCTGTGAATACTGCCTCACAGAAAGCTCTCCAAGAATAGCAAATATAGTACCCCTTGCATGACTCAGACACTCTTCAGATTGCTGTTTCCAGGCTTTCTGACCCAGGATGTTTTCCTGCCTTCTCTCCCAGAGTAGCACAATACCCTCCAGGCTCTATCCCAGCCAACCTTATTAATTATCAAAATTCCAGGCTTCAGGCCCCATCAGTTCCAAGAACTCACAGAATTTAGCTTCTCTTATTTTCCAAGCCCATGGCTTTGGGGAAAAGTTCTCCTTGTCCCGTCCCCTGTGCTCCCCTCTGGGATCATGGCTCCCTCCCCTCCACATCACCTGTGGTCTGTTTTTCCCCTAAACCATGTGTCCACACTTCTTACATTCTTCGATGTAACCTCTTCTCTCCCTTAGTTGTGGAATTTGTTCTGTCAGCCGTTAGGCCAATTTCTGGGGTGTTTAGGATGATTTTTAATAGGTATCTATTTGTGTTTAGGGGATGAAGTTTGCCTAGGGTCCTTCTACTAGGCCATTTTCCTCTCACCCTACTATTATTATTATCATTATTATTTTATATGTGTTGTCCATGTGTTTCAGCACCATTTGTTGAAATATTATATTTTCTCCACTGTATTGCCTTTGTTCTTTTGTGAAAGATCAGTTGACTATATTTATGTGGATTTATTTCTGTTCTATCTATTTTTTCTCTCAGTCTATCCTTCTATTTTTTCACCAATACACACTGTCTTGATTACCGTAGTTTTATATTAAATTTTGAAGTCATGTAGTGTCCTCCTTCCATCTTTGTTCTACTTCAATATTGTACTGATTATCCTGTGTCTTTTGCCCTTATATATTAATTGTGGAATCAGTTTCAATTTCCAAAAACAACCTTGCTGGAATTTTGCTTAGGGGTATTAAAGTCTTTAAATGTCATAACAGATTTCTATTTTTCCTTGCAGTTCTATCAATTTTTTTCTTACATGTTTTGATGCTCTGTTTTTAGGCATCTATATTTGGTCTTTTCAGTCCACTTTGACAGTTTCTATATTTTAATTGGTATATTTATTATGTTACTTCTTCAGGTGATTATTGATATAGTATTATTAAAATTTACCATATTTAATATTGTTTTCTATTAATAGATCTTCCTTTTTCTCATTTTTGTTTTTCACTCTTGACTTTCTTTTGTATTTTGTAGTTTTAGTTAAAAATTCTACATGATTCCATTTAGTTTTCTTTCTTATATCAATTATTGTTCCTTCTTTTTACTTAAAAATATTCTTAATTCTTTCTTCCCTGTGGAGTTATTTCTAGAGAATGTATTATAAGTCTTGGAAGGTGAATGGGGCAATAGCTGAAATGTCAGCAATGTTCTGGTCTCAAGGTCAGATAGCATCATGAGACACAGAGCCCTATGATTCCCCAGAGCACAGTTAAGATACAAAACCCGCTGTAACTCCCTGACATTCTTTGAAACTGCACGTAATCCCTGCATGCCTTCACGTAGCCACCAGATGTATGTCTGGTTAATGTCCAAGGATCTTTTGTGTTCTCTTTCCATGCTTTGATACTTTTTGATACTTATATCTAATGAAATACAAAATAAAGGCTATGTGCAGTCTACTATTGCTGCTGCTTTCAGAAAGGCAGTCCTGCACGTCCACTGGTGCACGTCAATCTGGTATCGGAGAACTTCTTCAGTGCGTGGACACACCTTTTATTCTTTGTATCATTATTGTTACTGATTTCACTTACATGGAAACATATATAAGTATATTTATATATTTGTATGTATATTATTTATTTTAAATATAATGAATTATACTTATATGTATATTATATAAATATATAAAGATTCCAATTAATATAATATAATAATATATAATTAATAATAGTAAATTAATATATTAATACTGTATTATATATAATAAAAATAAACATAACAAATATATAACATATAAAATGAATATGCACGAGTATATATTTATGTATAACATACATATTAAATATATATTTATATTGTACTCATAAGCATACATAATTGAATTCTTGTTATCTTGAGCAAAAATGTTATCCATTAGATTAAGAATAAGAAAAAATAAAAGTTTTATTTTATTCCTTCTCCAATGATCTTTCTTTCTTCATAAATACCTGAGTTTTTAACGTATATCATTTTCTTTCTTTCTTCTCAAAGAATGATTTTAAAAACTTCTAACTATATAGACCTACTGGCAGCAAATTCTTTCAATATTTGTTTGTCAGAGAAAGTATTTCTCTTTTATTTTTAAGGGTAATGTAGCAAGACATAGGATTTTAGGTCATTTTTTTCACCTTCTCAACACTTTAAACATTTTGATATCCTTTATTCTTACTTATATGGTTTCTGAAAAGTCAGATGTAATCTTCTTTGCTCTTCAGTAGGTAAGATGTTTTACTCCTCTGGCTTCTTTCAAGATATTTTCTTTTTGTTTGATTTTCTTCAGTTTGAATATTCTATGTTTAAGTATAGATTTTTGGTATGTATTCTCCTTGGTGTATTCTGAGCTTCATGGAGGCATTAATTTTTCTTCGTTGTTGTTGTTCAGAAAAATCTTGTGTTATTTTCTCTATTCTAATAACCCTATGTATATATTTTTAGCTGTCCCACATTTCACAGATAGCCTGTTCCCTTTTTTCAGTCTTTTTTCTTTTGCATTTCAATTTTTAAAATTTATATGTCCTATCTACAAGCTCAGAGATTCTTTTCTCAGCTGTGGCATTCTCCTAATTTGGTCAACAAGGCCTTTCATTATTTCTGTTACTGTTTTTTCTTTTAATATCTACTAGTTATCTCTTATTTCTTTCATAGAATTTTTATCTTTTGAGGGGACAGTGGTTAAGATAGTGGAGCAGTATAGGGACCTTATGCTTGCTTGCTTTGTCCCTTAAACACAGCTAGATAATTTCAAATTATTCTGAACACTCATGAAATCAATCTGACGACAGAGAACAAACTGCACAACTAGAGGGAGAAAAAAAATAGGCACATCTTGGAAGGTAGGACCTGTGGAGAGTTGATTTGGAGAATAAAAGAATTGTGGGTACTATGGAGGGGAGGGAGCCCTGATCACAGAAAAGAGAGAGACAGAGAAACAGTGAAAAGAGAATGCAGGGGCTTGCACAAGAAAAACTCTTCCCCAAAACGTTTGACTGACAAAAGGTGAAGGGCTGATTATCACAAGTTATAATCAGTGGAGCTAAATGTCTGAAGCTTTAGAAGTCTATGCCATTGCCAGGGTTGTGCCTGGCAGGTTTAGCAGTGCTGCTGTGGGGAAGGAGCACAGAGGCTGGGGAGCAGACAGCATGGTCTGAGGATCCCTGCGTTGCACCAGGAGAGACAATTGTTCTCAGAATGCATTTGGTAGAGGCAGAATTGTCTCTTGGGGGATAAAAGAGACGGTGGGTGCTGTTAGGCAGCCCCATTAATTAGCATAGCAGCAGAGCACATGCTAAAGGCAGCTGACCTAGAAACTAACTTTTGGCTGCAATTTACCATAATCTCTGACACACTACATGGTTGTGCAACTGCTTTTATGGGACAAGCTGACACCAGCCACCGTGCAGCGAGACCCTCCTCCAGATGATCAGCATGAGCAGTGCCTCACCAGGTCCCTAAAATTTGGAGTATTGAAACCCAGCCATGCACCTGAGATAAAACACAGGAGAAATGTATCACCAGGCAGACAGATGGCTCAAACACAGACAGGGTGAAGGCAGGGCTCTGATGGAAGCCTGGGCACAAGAGGGGATATTGTTTGCTCTTCTCTGAAGGCTTTCTAAACAATGGCAGGTGAACAGTCCCCTCTCTTAGGACAAGAAGATGGGGTGACACCATTTTACCTCTGTCCATCAGTAGGGATAGCCTTCAGTTAGCAACACAGCAACCCCAGTGGAGGCTGGAGCTGCTTACACCAAGCCCCGCCCCACGGCACTATGCGGATTCATCTTTACTAGAGTAGGTCAACCTGATAATTAGTGCAGCCGGATCCTCCAGCAGATCAACACAAAACGTCTGCACACACTAACTCTCTTTATCATAGAGTGTTGCAATGCCACAGCTCTATGCGAAATAGAATCTAGCCTTTTATAACAGATCCAAACACACCTAGTTAAAACTTACCGACACTGTACTGGGTTCAAGCACTCACCACTGCAGGTAAGGAGAAACTGCAGAGGACAGATCTGAGAGAAATAGCAGCCAAAACACAACACCAGAGTACACACAACATACTCCAAAAAACAAACAAACAAACAAACAAACAACTTCCTGAAGGGACATTTCCCGGACAGTATGTGATCTCTACTTAATATAGTCATTACATTCAGGAGCAACAAGTGTAGCAGGAAAACACACAAAAGACAGAGGTCTAGGTAAGATGGAAAAATTCTGTTTTGGAATTTTGCCTAGAAGAGAAAGAACAAGAAGAGGTCACAGCCAGAGATCTAATCAAAACAGGTATAAGTAACATTCCTGAACAAGAATTTGAAATAGTAATCCTAAGGATACTAGCTCAGCTCAGGAAAAACAAAGAAGATATAAGGAGTCCCTTCTAGCACTGATAAAGGAACTAAAAACTAGTCAGTCCCCCAAAAATGTTATAACTGAGACGCAAGACGGACTGATGTATTGACAAGGATGGAAATAGCGGGAGAATGAATTAGATATCGAAGATAAAATTATGGAAAATAATTAAGTGTGAAAAAGAGGGAAAGAACAGTACTATACCATTAAATGTAGACTTAGAGAACTCAGTGACTCCATAAAACATATTTATGTTCACAACATAGGAATCTTGGAAGAAGAGACAATATCAAGACACATCATAGGAAAATTTGAAAATTACACAAAGAAAGATCCTGAAAGCATCAAGGGAAAAAAAGTTCTCATTCTACAAGAGGAGACAAATATAGTTCATGGCAGATGTTTCCAGAAAAACTTGCTATGCTGGAAGGGCATGGCATGATAAATTCAATGTACTGAATAAGAAAAAATGGACAGCCAAGAATACTTTATCCAGTAAGTCTGTTATTCAGAATAGAAGGAGAGATAAAGAGTTTCCCAGACAAACAAAAACTAAAGGAGTTCATGACCACTACACCAGTCCTGTAAGAAATATTAAATGGGAATCTTTGAGTGTGAAAGGCCAAAAGCAAAAACAAAAAACAAGGAAACAAAACGACAAACAAAACAAAACAAAACAAAAAAAAAAAAACACGAAAGAAAGAAAGAAACAACAACAACAACAAAATCTCCAGAAACACCGACTTTACAGGTAATGCAACACACTCAATTTATATCTATCAATAATTACTCTGAATTTAAATGAACTAAATGCTCCAATCAAAAGACATAAGGAATCAAAGTGGATAAAAAATAAGATCCATCTAGGGGTGCCTGGGTGGCTCAGTCGATTAAACATCTGACTTCATTCAACCCAGGTCATGAACTCATGGTTCATGGGTTTGAGCCCCGTGTCAGACTCTGTACTGGCAGCTCAGAGCCTGGACCCTGTTTCAGATTCTGTCTCCCTCTCTCTATACCCCTCTCCTGCTTGTGCTCTGTCTCTCAAAAATGAATAAACATTAAAAAAATTAGAACAAAAAAACCAAGATCCATCTACATGCTGCCTACAAGAGACTCATATTAGACCTGAAGACACCTGCAGATTGAAAGTGAGGAGGTGGAAAAACATCTATCATGTTAATGAATGCCAAAAGAAAGCCAGAGTAGTCATACTTATATCAGAAAACTAGATTTTAAAACAAAAGCTCTAACAAGACAGGAAGGGCACTATATCATAATTAACTGGTTTATCCAACAAGATCTGATCATTGTAAATATTTATGCTCCCAACTTGAGAAGACCAAATATATAAATCAATAAATAACAAATATAAAGAAACGAATTGATAATAAAAATAATACTGGGTGACTTTAAAACCCCACTTATAGCAATGGACAGATCATCTAAGCAAGAAATCAGCAAGGAAACAATGGCTTTGATTGACATAGTGGACCAGATGGACTTAACAGATATATACAGAATATTTCTTCCTGAAACAGCAGAATACACATTCCTCTCAAGTGCACATGGAACATTCTCCAGAATAGATTAGATATTGGGACACAAATGAGACCTCAACAGGTACAAAAATATCGAGATCATACATTGCATATTTTCAGACCACAATGTTATAAAACTTGATCTCAACCACAAGAAAAAATTGGAAACATTCATAAATACTTGGAGATTAAAGAACATCTCACCAAAGAATGAATATGTTAGCCAAGAAATCAGAGAGGAAATTAAAAACTACATGCAAGCCAATCAAAATGAAAACATTACAACCCAAAACCTCTGGGATGCAGCAAAGGCAGTCAAAAGAGGAAAATATATAGCAATACTGGCCTTCCTAAAAAGGAAGAAATGTCTCAGATATACAACCTAACCTTACACATAAAAGAACTGGAAAAAGAACATCGAATAAAGCCCCAAGACAGCAGAAGATGAGAAATAAATATTATAGCAGAAATCAATGCTATCAAAATGAAGAAAATAGTAGAACAGATCAATGGAACATGAAGATGGTTCTTTGAAAGAATTAACAAAATTTATAAACCACTAGACACATTAATTAAAAAGAAAAAAGAAAGGACCCAAATAATAAAGTCACAAATGAAAGAGGGGAGTTCAGAACCCATGCTGTTGAAATGCAAACAAAAATAAAATAATATTATGAGGAATTATATGCCCAAACATTGGGCAATATGGAAGAAATGAACAAATTCCTAGAAACATATAAACTACCAAAACTGAAACAGAAATAGAATATTTGATCAGCCCCATAACCGGTAAAAAAATTGAATCAGTAATCAAAAATCTCCCAACAAACAAGAATCCAAGGCCTGATGGCTTTCCAGGGAAATTCTACTGAACATTTAAAGAAGAGTTAACACCTATTCTTTTGAAGCTGTTCCAAAAAATAGAAATGGAATAAAACTTCCAAACTCATTTTATGAGGCCAGCATTACCTTGATTCCAAAACCAGACAAATGATCCACTAAAAAGGAGAACTACAGACCAATTTGCCTAGTGAACATGGATGCAAAAATTCTCAACAAGATATTAGCCAACCAGATCAAATAGTACATTAAGAGAATTATTCACCGTCATCAAGTGGGATTTATTCCTGGGATGCAGCCTGCTTCAGAATCCTGAAATCAATCAATGTGATACATCGCATTAATAAAAGAAAGGATAAGAACCATATACTCCCCTCAATAGATGCAGATAAAGCATTTAACAAAATACAGCACTCTTTCTTGATTAAAAAAAAAAAACACCAAAAATGTAGGGATAGAAGGATCATACTTCAGGATCATAATAGTCATATATGAAAGACCCACTGCTAATATCATTCTCAATGGAGAAAAACTGAGTTTTCCTCCTAAGGTCAGGAACACAACTAGGGTGTCCACTCTCACCACTGCTATTCAACATAGTTTTGGAAATCTTTGCCTCAGCAATCAGACAATACAAGGAAATAAATGGTATCCAAATAAGCAAGGAGGAAATCAAACTTTCACTCTTTGCAGACAACATGGTACACTATGTGGAAAACTCAAAAGGCTCTACCAAAAAATTCCTAGAATTGATCCATGAATTCACCAAACTCATAGGATATAAAATCAATGTACAGAAGTGGATTGCATTTCTATACACCAATAATGAAGCAAAAGAAAGAGAAATTAAGAAATTTATCCCATTTACAATTGCACCAAGAACCATAAAATACCTAGGAATAAACCTAACCAAAGAGGTGAAAAATCTATACACTGAAAACTATATAAACCTGATGAAAGGGATTGAAGAAGACACACACACAAAAATGGAAAAACATTCCATGGTAATGGGTTGGAAGAAAAAACATTGTTAAAATGTACATATTACCAAAAGCAATCTGCATATTCAATGCAATACCTATCAAAATCACATCAGCATTCTTCACAGAGCTAGAACAAACAATCCTAAAATTTTTATCGAACCAGAAAAGACCTCTAATAGCTAAAGCAATCCTGAAAGAGAGCACCAAAGCTGGATAATTACAATTCCAGACTTCAGGTTGTATTACAAAGCTGTAATGATCAAGACAGTCTGGTACTGGCACAAAAACAGACACATAGATCAATGGAGCAGAATAAAGAACCCAGAATTGGACCCACAAACTTATGACCACCAAATCCTTGACAAATCAAGAAAGAATATCCAATGGAAAAAAGACAGTGTTCACGAAATGGTGTTGGGAAAACTGAACAGCAACATGCAGAAGAATGATCCTGGACCACTTTCTCACACCACACACAAAAATAAAATAAAAATGGATGACAAACCTAACCGTAAGACTAGAAGCCATCAAAATCCTAGAGGAGTAAGCAGGCAACAACCTGTTTGATCTTGGCCACAGCAACATCTTACTTAATATGTATTTGGAGGAGGGGCGCCTGGGTGGCTTAGTTGGTTAAGCGTCCGACTTTTGTTTAGGTCATGATCTCGCAGTTCGTGGGTTCGAGCCCCGCGTCGGACTCTGTGCTGACTGCCAGCTCAGAGCCTGGAGCCTGTTTCAGAGTCTCTGACTCCCTCTCTCTCTGACCCTCCCCTGCTCACACTGTCTCTCTCTCTCCTAGAAATAAATAAAACATTAAAAAAATATGTATCTGGAGGAAAGTGGAATAAAAGCAAAAATTAACTATTAAGACCTCATCAAGATGAAAATCTTCTGCACAGTGAAGGAAACAATCAGCAAAAGTAAAAGGCAATTGATGGAATGAGAGAAGATATTTGCAAATGACATATTGGATAAATGGTTAGTAGTCAAAATCTATAAAGAACCTATCAAACTCAGCCACCAAAACCCAAATAAGCCAGTGAAGAAATGAGCAAAAGACATGAATAGGCACTTTTCCAAAGAAGACATCCAGATGCTAAGAAAAAAAAAAATGAGAAGATACTCAGCATCACTCCTCATCAGGAAAATGAAAATCAAAACCACAATGAAATATCACCTCACACCTGCCAGAGTGGTTAAAATTAACAACTCAGGCAACAACAGATATTGGCGAGGATGTGAATAAAGAGGAATCTTTCTTACATTGTTGGTCGAAATGCAAACTGGTGCACCCACTCTGGAAAATAGTAGGGAGGTTCCTCAAAAAATCAAAATAGAACTACCCAGCAAATGCGGTGCTAGGTATTTATCTAAGGGATACAGAAGTGATGTTTTGAAGGAGCACATGCACCCCAATATTTATATTACCACTATTGACAATAGCCAAAGTATGCAAAGAGCCCAAATTTCCATTGACTGAAGAAGGGATAAAGAAGATGTGAAATATATACACAAAAACAATGAAATATTGCCATTTGAAACAATTTGGATGGAACTAGAGTGTATTATGCTAAGTGCAATAAATCAGAGAAAGATAAATATCATATGACTTCACTCATATGTGGAATTTAAAACAAAAAACAGATGAACATAAGGGAAAGGAGGCAAAAATAATATAAAAACAGGGAAGAGGACAAACTGTAAGAGACTCTTAAATACAGAGAACAAACTGGGGAATACTGAAAGGGGTTAGAGTGGGGGGGTTCTAAATTGGCAAGGGGCATTAAGGAGGACACTTGTTAGGAAGAGTACTGGGTGTTATATGTAAGTGATGAATCACTAAACTCTACTTCTGAAATTAGTATTACATTATATGTTAACTAACTTGTATGCAAATTTAAAAAAAAGAAAGAAAAAAATAATGAAATAATAAAATAATATCTATGCCCAACATGGGACTAGAAAAATAAATAATAAAAAATAACTATTTTTAGAAAAGGTTCTGCTCAGGGGCGCCTGGGTGGCTTAGTCGGTTAAGCGTCCGACTTTCGCTTAGGTCATGATCTCGCGGTTCGTGGGTTCGAGCCCCGCGTCGGGCCCTGTGCTGACTGCCAGCTCGGAGCCTGGAGCCTGTTTCAGTCTGTGACTCCCTCTCTCTCTGACCCTCCCCTGCTCATGCTGTCTCTCTCTCTCTCCTAGAAATAAATAAAACATTTAAAAAAATTTAAAAAAAAAGAAAAGGTTCTGCTCAATGAAAGAAACAATCAACAAACTAAAGGCATCCTATGGAATGAGAGAAGATATTTCCAAACGATATATCCAATACAGGGTTAGTATCTAAAATATATAAAGAACTTATACAACTCAACATCCAAAAAACAAATAACCTAATTAAAAATGGGTAGAAGAGGGGCGCCTGGTTGGCTCAGTCAGTTAAGCGTCCGACTTTGGCTCAGGACATGATCTCATGGTTCGTGGGTTTAAGCCCTGCTTCAGGCTCTGTGCTGACAGTCAGTTCAGAGCCTGGAGCCTGTTTCGGATTCTGTGTCTCCCTCTCTCTCTGACCCTCCTCTCCTCTCTCTTGCTCTCTCTCTCTCAGAAATAAATAAAACATTCCGGGGTGCCGGGGTGGCTCAGTCGGTTAAGCATCCGACTTCGGCTCAGGTCATGATCTCACGGTTCATGGGTTCGAACCCTGTGTCGGGCTCTGTACTGACAGCTAGCTCAGAGCCTGGAACCTGTTTCACATTCTGTGTGGGTATCTCTCTCTCTGACTCTCAAAAATAAATAAAAAACATTTTTTAAAAATTAAAAAAAAACATTTAAAAAATGGATAAGAGAGAGAGAGAAGCCTGACTAGCTTAGTTGGTGAAGTGAGTAACTCTTTTTTTTTAATGTTTATTTATGTTTGAGACATAAAGAGACAGGGTGTGAGTGGGGAGCGGCAGCAGGCTCCAGACTCCAAGCTTTCAGCACAGAGCCTGATGGGGCTTTAACCCACAAACCATGATATCTGATGTGAGCTGAAGTCCGACGCTTAACTGACTGAGCCATTCAGATGATCCATACCTGTCAGAATAGCTAAAATCATCAACACAAGAAACAACGTGTTGGTGATGATGTGGACAAAAAAACCCTTTTGCACTGTTGGTGGGAATGTAAACTGGTACAGCCACTCTGGGAAACAGTGTGGAGGTTCCTCAAAAAGTTAGAAATAGAACTACTCTATGATTCAGAAATTACACTACTTTGTATACACACACACACACACACACACACACACACACGAATACTATTCAGCCATCAAAAGGATGAAATCTTGCCATTTGCAATGACATGGATATAGCTATAGAGCATAATGCTAAGCGAAATAAGTCTGAGAAAGACAAATACCTTATAATTTCATTCATTTATGGAATTTAACAAACAAATGAGTAAAAGGAAGAAGAAGAAAGAGACAAATTAAGAAACAGACTCTTAATTACAGAAAACAAACTAATTAAAGAGATGAGGTGGGTGGAGTATGGGTTAAATAGGTGATGAGGATTAAGGAGTGCACTTGTGATGAGCAGTGAATGAGTGATGTATGGACGCATTGAATCACTATATTATTTGTAAACCTGAAACTACTATAACAGTGTATGATAACTAACTGGAATTAAAAGCTTTTTTTTTTTAACTGTGCCTTTTGCATCTCTTTATAAATGGGTAATGACAGTATTTCTAAGTATTATGTAATATGACCTCGAAAATTCAAAAAGACCACCAATCTCTGTATTGCTTTTTTTATTGGAATGAGATACAATGTAAGGTTTCTGTCAGATGTTGAGCATTCCAAAAAATTGTTTACCTAAGGACTGAGCAAATGTTTTGGTCACATGGTAGGTCCATGGAACCCTTGAATCCATTGTCAGATAGACTTGGCCAGAACTCCATTTATTATTTTGGCTTCCTTTAAGCCTCCATCCAGAGAACAATGAGAACCTTGGTATCAGTATCAGCTCCAGCCTTATATCTGATAGTTTTTTCCTTGAGATCTTTTTGCCTGATATTAATATTGCTGTATTTATTTTCATTTTTAAAGAAATTTTCCTTGTATATTTTTCCATTTTTTGAAACTTTTATTTGGAATTTACCTCTTGTTAACAACATATAGCTGGATTTAGCAATTCCACTCTAAGAGTATTTGTCATTTCATAATGGTATTTACATTGTCTATCATTATGACCATATATAGACATTCCTATATTTTATTTTGTGTTTTCTAATTTGCCAGTTTCTATGGGTTTTTCTCTACCTTTCTTGATCTTTGTTAGGTTGATAATCTTTGTTAGATTGAGTTTTCTTTGACATATTTTTTTTTCTCTGCACATTATTCCCATTACTACTTTTTAACTGAGCTCTGTAGAATGTCCATTTCCTGCTTATAGGTTATATCTTGAGCAGATCTCATCACTTTGTTTGTCACTTTAAGGAATTAATAAACAGTGTAATTTTAGGAATTAAAAAGGTCAACCTAGTCTATTATTATAGTTTTTATATTTCATGGTTCCGACTCATGATTGGAAGACTGCAGTAAGAAATGATAATAAATAGGAGGGTACGGGTGGATGACTTCTTTCCTATTTCTTCATTTTCCTCTTTCTACCTTCCTGCCTGCTTATATGACCGCCTCTACCTCATCCAGGATGGGGGGTTTGGAAGTAAGGAGAAGGGGAGAAAATATATCTTTTTTTTAACATTTATTTATCCTTGAGAGACGGAAAGAGATAGTGTGATCAGGGGAGGGAAAGAGAGAGAGAGGGAGACACAGAATCTGAAGCAGGCTCCAAGCCCCAAGTTGTTATCACAGAGCCCGACAGGAGGCTCGGACTCACGAACCATGAGATTGTGACCTGAGCCGAAATCAGACACTCAACTGACTGAGCCATCCAGGTGCCCCGATAAAATATATCTTTACTGGACTGCTCCATTGTAATTTGTCACTTAATTCCCTTATGAGGTGTCATCTGTCCAAATTCAAAGTTTTTCTTCCATGGATATTGCACTTTATGAATTATTGGCAAAGTCCACATTCCTTTAGGATATTTCAGTGCCTATCCACTTCCATGTCTGATATGTCCCTCTAGCTGACCACTGATCATTCTCTTCTCCTTTTCTATTTCTGGCTGTGATGCCTAATCCTAGTTGTTGTTTTTTTTTTTTTTTTTTTTTTTTGAGAGTAATTTCTCCTGGCAGGAATATCTCTTGGTATAATCAAAGGGCTCTGCAAAAGTACAGGCAGAGCTTTTCTGATGCTGATCTCATCAATAAGGGAGATATTATCAATAAAAAATGAGGTATTGACCTCATATTCTAAACTCTAGAGTAGTGATTCTGAGTGGGGTGTGTGTGTGTGTGTGTCCTGTATTTTTTAAAGAGTGGAATACCTATCAAATATACTCATAAATAATTACCCAAAAGAAATAAAAACATGCATCCAAAATCTGTTAAAGCAGTCTTTTCATATTAATATACTCATCACAGCCTTTTTTCACAATAGTCAGAACTGGTAACAACCTAAATGCCCATCAACATAAGAATGGGTAAACAAATTGTGGTATATTTGTACAACGGAAGACCACTTGATCATAAAAGGATTAAACTATTGGTTCATATAACAACAAGGATAATTCCTATAGATGCTATGCTGTGAATTATTGATACATATAACAACAGGGATACTTTATTTTTTTTATTTTTTTTTACAAATAGTTTATTGTCAAATTAGTTTCCACATAACACTCAGTGCTCATCCCCACAAGTGTGCTCCTCCATGCCCATCCCCCCTCCCCCCAACATCCATCAGTCCTCAGTTTTTGTCAGCATTCAAGAGTCTCTCATGGTTTGCCTCGCTCCCTTTCCCCCACCATTTCCGCCCTTCTTCTCCCCCTTGTTCCTCCGTCAAGTTCCTCCTAATCCTCCTATACGTGCAAACATATGATATCTGTCCTTCTCTGCCTGACTTATTTCGCTCAGCATAACACCCTCAAGGTCCATCCATGCTGCTACACATGGCCAGATTTCATTCTTTCTCATTGCCATATAGTATTCCATCTCATAGATAAACCACATCTTCTTGATCCATTCATCTGTTGATGGACACTTAGGCTCTTTCCATGTTTTAGCTATTGTGGAGAGTGCTGCTATGAACATTAGGGTACATGTGTTCCTATGCATCAGAATTTCTGTATCCCTTGGGTAAATTCCTAGCAGTGCTATTGCTGGGTCATAGGGGAGTTCTATTGTTACAACAGGGATACTTTAAATAGATACTATGATGATTGAAAACCAGAAACAAACAGTACATATTGTATGACTCAATTTACATAAATTTCAAGAACAGGCAAAAAATATATTTAAAAAATAAGAATCTGTGTGTTAGGGTGGGGATGTACTAAACAAGGAGCAGGAGACAAAGGTTCTGACAAGATCAGGTGCATTCAGAGCAGTATGATTGTAGACGAAGACAAAAGTTTTGTATCTTTCTTTGGATGGTAATTACAAAGGTGTATATAAATTGTCAAAACTCACTAAATGGAATGATTAAAAACTGTGCATTTTATTAAATAAAATTTACACATAAACAGAGAAAAGAACATAGAGAGATTTTTCCTTTCATAGTGTGACATTTCATAAATTTTAAATCACATATGTCTCTAACATAAAAGGCTGTACTTATGTAATTAGGAACACCAATATTGAATATTCCATGCATAATATAATTGCTCCCAGAATTTGATCTTATAGAAACCTGGAAAATTATTACTGAGAATAGTGGTTAATGTCAAATTGGCAGTTTCTGATTTAAAAGTAAAGTGAATAGCTAAATGCAGACTACAGGATGATGGTAAATAAAATTGGAAATGGAGACATTTATAGGGAAATAAAATTTTAAGGTTTCAAGTTTTTAAATTATACCCCAACTTTTTATTAGATTTCAAGACTTCTTGTTGATGTGTCAAAAGCATGTGCATTGGTGAGTCTGAATCTCCAAATTATTACTTTTTACTGAAAAAATAAGTCATTCATAGTCATTAGCTATTAGGTTAGACTGTTTAGGCAGCTAAGAAGAAAATGGGTTATTGATTTATCTAATAGCGTAAGGCTCCTGTATTTTATTTATTTATTTTTTAAATTTTTAACAATTATTTATTTTTGAGATACAGAGGGGGAGACAGAGCATGAGTGTGTGAGGGGCAGAAAGAGAGTGAGGCACAGAATCCGAGGCAGGCTCCAGGCTCTGAGCTGTCAGCACAGAACCTGATGCGGGGAATGAACTCACAAACTGTGAGATCATGATGTGAACTGAAGTCAGATGCTTAACTGACTGAGCCACCCAGGAGCCCCTAAGGCTCCTGTATTTTAATTTCCCCTGTTCTCTTTGAATAGTCAACCATGTTGTTAACACCCAGGCATTTTGTTAAATATTTATTTACCAATTTTGGTTTTCCTTCCTTCCTTACATCTCTCCCTCCCTCCCTCCATTTCTTCCTCCTTTTGTGTGTGTTGTGATTTTATCTATCAGTTAAAGATTATTATTATTATTATTAAAAACAAGAAGTTACCAAGTATGCATTTTCCTTTTACTTTGTAATTTTGCAGTATTCTGAGCACACACAAAAAAAATAAGAAAGAATAATTTTCCTTGGTTTCACAAATATTTATATTTATATTTGCCATAACATGGACAACACTTTAAAATACAGCATACCCATGAAATGTTATCATTAAGTGCTCATTGCAAGCATTGCTTTAGTTAATGTCATTGCCCTGAGAAAATGGTGATCTATTATAGTTTAATTTACAAGCTGAAAATACAACAGATTTATAGGGAAGAGATAATACACACAGTAGTAATCAGAGAAAATTCAACATCTTTGTCACCATGCCATGAGATATATAGACACAGATCTATCTATCTATCTATCTATCTATCTATCTATCTATCTACCATCTATCATCTATCTTGTTAACTATATGGACAGTGTGATGTGGAGACTTATTGAAAAATCAGGAAAGAAATCACATGGACTTTGCATAAAGACTTCCTTTTTGAGATAATTGACTATTCACCCTCTGAGACTAATAACATAATACATTTTACTTTTAAATACATTTTCTCCTGATTGCTACAGAAAAAAACAATGCATTAAAAACTTAATGATATTAAATTTCTTAATCTATGTATGAGGATGTTCTGTATTTTTTTATTGTAAATTCCCATATTGCAATTCTTTTTTCCCAAGTGTTTGTTTAAATGCCAGTTAGTTAACGTAGAGTGTAATATTAAATTCAGGTGTAGAATTTAGTGATTCATCATTTACATACAACACTCAGTGCTCATTATAAGTGTCCTTTCTAATGCCCATCACCTATTTAACCCATCTCCCTGCCTACCTCCCCTCCAGTAATCTGATCAGTTTGTTCTCTGTAGTTAAGAGACAGTTTAGTGGTTTGCTTTCCTTTTCCCCTCTATGTTCATTTGTTTCATTTCTTAAATTCCATATATGAGTGAAAAGATATGGTATTTGTCTTTCCCTGATTTGCTTACCTTGCTTTGCATGATAATCCCTACCTCCCAAATTGTCCCTGCAAATGGCAAGAATTCATTCCTTTTTATGGCTGAGTAATATTACATTTTATATATTATGTATGTATATATAATATACATAATATATAACAATATATAAAATGTTATATGTCACACACACACACACACACCCCACAACTTCTTTATCCTTCATCAATTGATGGACATTTGTGTTCTTTCTACAATTTAGCTATTGATTGTAATGCTTCATAATGCTGCTATGAACATTGGGGTGCATGTGTGTCTTTGTATCATTATTTTTGTAGCCTTTGGGTAAATACCTAATAGTGCAATTCCTGGATTGTAGGGTAGTTCTAATTTTAAATTTTGAGAAACCTCCATACTATTTTCCAGAGTGGCTGCACCAGTTTGCTCTCCCACCAACAGTCTAAGAGGGATCCCCTTTCTCCATATCCTCACCAACATCTGTTATTGCCTGTGTTGTTCATTTTAGCCATTATGACAGGTGTAAGGTGATATCGCATTGTAGTTTTTATTTGTATTCCCTAATGATTAAGCAACTCTCATGTGTCTGTTAGACATCTGGATGTTTTCTTTGGAAAACTGTCTATTCATGTTTTCTGCCCATTTTTAACTGGATTATTTGGTGTTGACTTTTACAAATTCTTTATATATTTTGGATACTAACTTTATCAGACATGTCATTTGCAAATATCTTCTCCCATTCGGAAGGTTGACTTTTACTTTTGTTGATTGTTTTCTTCATTGTGCAGAAACTTTTTATCTTGATGAAGTCCCAATAGTTTATGTTTGCTTTTGTTTCCGTTGCCTCAGGAGACATAACTACTAAGAAATTAGAATAGCTGATGTCAAAAGAGGTTACTGCATGTGCTCTCCACTAGGATTTTAATGGTGTCCTGCCTCTAGTTTAAGTCTTTCATACATATTTTATTTATTTTTCTGTAATGTGTAACAAAGTGGCCCGGTTTTCCCAGCATCATTTGCTAATGAGACTGTCTTTTTTTTTTCCCCTACTGGAAAAAAAAAAAAATCTTGCTTTTTTGAAGATTAGTTGGCCTTACATTTGTGAGTCCATTTCTGGGTATTCTATTATGTTCCCTGGATATATGTGCCTATTTTTGTGCCAATACCATACTGTCACGATGACTACAGCTTTGGAATATAGCTTGAGGTCTGGAATCGTGATGCCTCCAGTTTTGCTTTACTTTTCCAAGATTGCTTTGGCTATGTGAGGTCTTTTGTGGTTCCATACAAATATTAGGATTGTCTCTCCTTGCTCTCTGAAAAATGCTGGAGGTAAATTGATAAGGATTGCATTAAATATGTATATAGCTTTGGAGCACCTGGGTGGTTCATTACGTTGAGCGTCCGACTTCAGCTTGGGTCATAAACTCACAATTTGTGTGTTCAAGCCCCATATTGGACTCACTGATGTCAGCCTGTCAGCGCAGAACCCACTTTGGATCCTCTATCCCCCTCTATCTCTCTGCCCCTCCCCACTTGTGTCCTCTCCCAATAAATAAATAAATAAATAAATAAGATATCGCTTTTGATAATATATACATTTTAACAATATTTGTTCTTCTGATCCATGAGCATGGAATGTTTGTCCACTTCTTTGTGTCATCTTCAGATTCTTTCATAAGTTTTCTGTAGTTTTCAGAGTACAGTTCTTTTACCTCTGTGGTTCAGTTTATCTTTAGGTATGTTATTTTTGGTGCAATTATAAATAGGATTGATTACTTAATTTCTCTTTCTGATGCTTCATTATTGGTAATATTGGGGGAGGAGAAGGGGAAAATAGTTGGGGAGAGGGAGGGAGGCAAACCATGAGAGACTCTTGAATACTGAGAACAAACTGAGGGCTGGGAAGAGGGGAGAGAGGAAGGGGGGTGAAGGGCATGGAGTGGGACCCTTGTTGGGATGAACACTGAGTGTTACATGGAATCCAACTTGACAATAAAGTATGAAAAAAATTGTCTCCTGCAATTTTACTGAATTTGTGTATCAGTTCTAGCCATTTTTTGTGAAGGAGAGTCTTTTGGGTTTTCTATATAAAGTATCATGTCATGTGCAAAACGTGAAACATTTTCTTCCTTGTCGAGTTGGATGACTTTTATTTCTTTTTGTTATCTGATTGCTGAGGCTAGGACTTCTAGTTATATGTTAAATAACAGTGGTGAGAGCGGAAATCCCTGTCTTCTTCCTGACCATAGAAGAAAAGCTCTCAGGTTTTTACCACTGAGGATATTAGTTGTTGTTGTTTTGCATATGGTCATTATGATGTTGAGGTATGCTCCTCTATCCTTATTTTGTTGAGAGTTTTTATCATGAATGGATTTTGTGCTTTGTCAAATGCTTTTTCTGCATCTATTGAAAGGAACATATGGTTCTTATCCTTTGTTAATAATGTGGTATGTCACATTGATTTGTGAATATTGAACCACACTTGCAGTCCAGGAATAAATCCTACTTGATTGTGATAAGTGATCCTTTCAGTGTACTGTTGAATTCAATTTGTTAGTATTTTGTTGAGAATTTTTGTATCCATGTTCATCAGAGTTATTGGCCTTTTTAGTGGAGAATTTCTGTGGTTTTGGAATCAGGGTATTTTTGGCTTCATAGCATTTTAAAGTTTTCCTTCCATTTATATTTTTTTGGAATAGTTTGGGAACTATTGGTCTTAACTCTTCTTTAAATGTTTGGTAGAATTCATCTGTGAAGCCATGGCCCTGGACTTTGGCTTATTGGGAGATTTTTGATTTTTCAATTGCCTTACTGATTTTAGGTCTATTCAAATTTCTATTTTTTCCTGTTTCAGTTTTGGTAGTTTATATGTTTCTGGGAATATATCCATTTCTTCCAGGTTGTCCAATTTATTGCCACATATTTTTCACTATATTCTTTTAGAGTTGTTTGTTTTTCTGTGGTGTCGTTTGTTATTTCTCCTCTCTCAGTTGTGATTTTTATCTCTTTGGATCCTTTCTCTTTTCTTTTTGATAAATATGGCTAGAGATTTATCAATTTTATTAAAATTTTCTACGACTTAGGATTTTTATCATAATATTTTGCAAAATTAATAACAGTATGTCTTAATGTTGGCCTACTTTTGTTGATTTTGATGAGGTTTTTCAGTGCCTCCCAGATTTTGATGTCTTTTTCTTTCCACAGATTAGGAATGTTTTCAGCTATTATTTCTTCATATAAACTTCTGCCCCCTTTTCTCTCTTCTTCAAGGACTCCTACGATACAAATGTTATCACATTTGATGGAGTTACTGAGTTCCCTCAGTCATTTCTTGTGATCCATGTTTTTTTCTCTCTTGTTCAGCTTCATTATTTTCCATTATTCTATCTTCTATATCGCTTATTCCTTTCCCTACTTCTTGTGGCCTTGTGGTCATTACATCCTGTCTGTTTTTAATCTTCTGTGTTGCATTTTTCATTTCTGACTGGGTTTTAACTATTTTATCTCTGCAATATGGTTCTCCCTGATGTCTTCCATTCTTTTCTCAAGCCCAGTGAGTATCCTCATGATTATTGCTCTACATTTTCTGTCAGTCATGTTACATATATTTGTTTTGATTATATCTCTCGCTGTGAGCATTTTTTTTTTCTTTTGGGATGAATTCCTCCTTCTTGGAATTTTGTCCAAGTCTCTAAACTTCTTCTGTTAGAAAAGCATGTTATGTTCTTGCTCCTGAGAGTAATGGCTTTATAAAAAAGAGGTCATATAATGTCCAGGGACTGGCATTCCAGGAAATGTCTTGGTGTGTGCTACTTGTGCTCAGCTGATGTGCTGCTCTATCCTTCAGGCCAATCATCTGCAGAGACTCTCCTTGCCTGCAGTAACCAGTGTTTGGATCTTGGCCAGTGTGTAGAGAGTTGTAGCTAGGTTTCCTGTGGCCTTCTTGTTAAATGAGAGCTTATCCTTCCACTGGAACTGAAGCCTTGCAGAACTCTGTTCAGGAGACATGGTATGTATAGGAGTTTTTGCTGGTCTTCTGGAGATGGGTTCTACCTTTCTGGAACTTTGGCACACCTGCAGGAGAAAAGCAAAACCAGAGGATCATAGGGGGGTTGGACTTGGTGTAAATTTGTTAGGCAGCCAGTGTGGGTACAGTGCTATTTACTGAAACTGGTTTCTGCTGAGGGGAGGGAGAGGGAAATGGTGCCAGCCAGCTCCTTTGCCCCCAGAGGGGGTCTCCATCCTTGCTAGTCTCAGGGAATTGTTCTCAGAAGAGCACATTATATCGCTCCATGCATCCCAGGCAGTTTTCAGATTGCTATTTTCATGCTATCTGAGGGTTTGTTGCCTACCAGGAGCAATGCAATACACATCGGGCTCTATGCAAACCAATCCTGCTGCCTTTTAAAACTCCAAACGTTAGGGGCTTGCTGTGGTGGGGACCTGTGCTGGTCTTCTGGGGGAAGGTCTTTCCATGATGGGACTGATGCAGGTTTGGCTGAGATAGGCAGTTGTGCCAGACCTCAGGGGTGTGAGATTTGGAGCAAGGAGGCTAAACAGCCAGTGTTAGTGAAAGAAGCCCTCAGCCTATGCTGAAGGGCGGGTGAGAGAAATGGCTCCTGCTGGCTCTTTTGTCCCTGGAGAGGTGTCTCTGTCAATGTCAACTCACAGATGTGCTTCAAGAAGATGGAACAGTCTCTATCCCATTGGCCTTAAGTTATCCTCAGATCAGAACCCCTGACCTGAGGTTGTTTGTCTGCCTTCTCTCCAGGAGTTAGGCAGTTCCCTCAGGGTTCCATCCCAGCCAAGCCCAGCAGATCTTTAAAACTCCAGTCTTTGAGCTCTGCTGGTTGCAAAAAGTCAATAAAATCAGCCCCTCTTGTTTTCCCACCCAAGGGATTGGGGGAAGTTTTCTCCTTGTGTATTTCCATATGCACTCTTCTCTTACCTTTCTCTGCAACCAGGGTTTCCTCCTATCTGCAACACCTGCAGTCCATTTCTCCCCTAAACCACCTCTCATCATTCTCCTTCCTTTCTGTGGCATCTCCTCTTCCTCTCATTGTACAGCCTGCTCTGTCAATTATCAGGTCAATTTCTTGGGTATTCAAAATGGTTTGATAGTTATCAGTTGTGCTCAATGGATGAGACAAGCCTAGGGTGTTCCTACTTTGCCACCATCTTAGCTTCCCCTGGTTAAGATTCTGACAAAGAAAAGCAATAGAAATTTAAAAATCAGGCCTAGGAATCCAATTTGACAATAAACTATGAAAGAAAAAAAAGTCAGGCCTAAAATCATGACTAATTTTAGGATAATAAAAATTAAAAGGGAATTATAATACAAAATGATATGTAACTATTTTGGAGGTCAGCGTCTTTTGTGAAATCTCACCAAGTTTATTAGCAATAAGTACATATTAACCATAGTGAAATCTGAGTAATTTGATTAACAAAATCAGCCTAATTTGCATGTGGTGGAAGAGAGAATAGGGAATTCTTGCCATTTTTTAGAGGTTCTACAAAAGATATCATATGAAAGATAGGAATTATGATTTTTAAAAAAGGTACTAACGCCCTATCTTAACTAGTAGACTACTTACGCAGAATAAAGAAAATAATTTCTCATGCAATTTTCTGAAGCATCTGATTTAAGTCTGTCAACCCCTTCCCCTCTTTGTGGAAAAAAAAAATATCTCTGCAAATAGTGTTTTCCCTGCACAGGCAGCTTGAGATTGGCATCTTAATTAGGGTTCTTATATTAAGAGTACTTTATAGTCTCTGGAGATTTAGGAATCTTTTTGAATAGTTTTCCATAGCCACTGGGAATTAGAGTTGTCTTGTAGTGAGAAAAGAGATTGCTAACTGTCCAGAATCCAGTTCCCACTGGTTTTGATGACAACAGGCCAGGCCCAAGGACCCAAGGGGTACCAAAGAACCAGCCAAGAGGGCCTTTGGCTTCACACTGGATGAAATCAAACATGAGCCAGTAGGAAGTGAAATCAGAGTTTATTGAAGAGAGAGAGAGAGAGAGAGAGAGAGCGAGAGAGCACAGATAACAGATGGAGTTAGTGGCCCAGAGACTCAGAAAGGAAAGGAGGGAGCCATGTGCTTGTTTGGAGTCTCGGGGGGTGTTATTGAGGATGGAATTCTGGTGTACATGTCCTCTCAGGCATCCAGAAACCAGTTAGAACAAAGACGATGGCCCAGATGTTATACTTTGGAGCCAGGGGGTCTTGAGTGTCAACACGTCTAGCTCTGGTGGTCTGGAATGCATACATGATAGCTTTGTCCAGTCATTCTCACCTGGTCTTTCCTCATATGTTATTTATTCTAGAGAATCATTAACTCCTTGTCCCTTACAAGGAGAACATATCCTATTTGCATTACAAGGCATGTATAGAGTGGGGTGGGGTGCAGGTCCTAGCAAGACTAGAATAAGGAAAAGAAGCTAAGGGCAAAAAAACAAAAAAAACACCCCAAAACAAAACAAAACAAAAAAAAAACATGTTTTTTTTCTCATAGTGTATCTTTGATTTCCCTGTCTCATTACTCCCTTATAGGATTTTTATCCTCCTTATTAAAAAGGTGTTGAAGGGTGAAGTTCTCTTCTTCTATAGCTTCTTCAGGCTGAAAGATACTGGAGACCCTACTTATTGGGAGGCATTGAAATCCAACGTATCTCATTAAATGAAGGGCTCCTCGTTAGAGAATTTCCAACTTAGAGGTGTGCGTGAGGCCTCATCATAAGAATGTGTCCTGCAGTTTCCATTGGATCTATACACTATATTTATGCATAACATGTAATCACAATAGCCCCTACAATAAAGAAGACCTAGCATAATTAGTATTACTTCTAGTAAAAAATGTATTTTCCACCAAGACCATTCATTCCTGCTAACCAGTAAGAAATCCAATCATTGAGAGAAGTAGGAGTAAGACATTGCCTTAATTTGCGTGTGCATGTCTGGTGAAATTTTACATATATCAGTGGAGCCCTCTGGCATACATACATAACATTTAGCCTCAATATTAGCCTAAGTTTTTGTGTTGAGTTGCAGTCAGGATATCAAGGGCCATTTGGTTTTGGATGACCATCTTTTGAATTTGTAGGTGGCTGCATCTCAGGTTTAATTCCAGGTGGCCACTGTATGGTTGGCCAAAGTCTCTATTTGTAATTTTACATCAATAAAGGTGACTCCTGGGACAAATATGGATAAGAAGCTTTCTTTGCCCAATGTCTAGCCTTAATAATATCTTAATTATCAGGAATCATTAGCAAGTGGGAGATGACTTGTCCTGGGAGAAAAGGGGATCCCCAAGTGCATTCTCCAATCCAATTATAATGAAAGTGAGGCCATCCATTATCTCCACAAGCCCATAGTTAATCCCATAGAGTGAGGTATGCTCTGCCTTTTAAGGAGTAATTTTGTCATCCCAGCCATATAGCATCCATCAAGATGATAGTTGAGTTATACTATCATACTATTATACTATTGTAGAGGAGTCCATCCCATTGTCCAGCTGTTTAAATAAACATATGCCATGGGTCCCTGTTATTATCCTCACAGAGGAATAGGTACAAAGATGGACTGTATTTGAGCTATTTGGGCAATTTCTCTGAGGTTTGCCTGAAGTTGTCTAGCTTAGTCAAACAGCAAACATTCAAAGACAATTAATCAGAACTGGAATTTAATATTCATAAAAGGTATGTTATTGAAACATAATTTTCTCTCTAAAATCACCCTTATTTCTAGAGATAGCCAAGTTAAGACTAAGTCATTTGTAATACAAGTCCAATTTTAACAAAATTGGCCTAATTATTTAAATAAGCTCAGCAATGAGGAGCCTGGGTGGTTCAGTCTGTTAAGCGTCCTACTTCGGCTCAGGTCATGGTCTCATGGTTCGTGGGTTCGAGCCCCGCATTGGGC
The DNA here is from genome assembly GCF_003009895.1 of Hyaena hyaena. Classification (NCBI taxonomy): domain Eukaryota; kingdom Metazoa; phylum Chordata; class Mammalia; order Carnivora; family Hyaenidae; genus Hyaena; species Hyaena hyaena. Next base: position 91,148 of record NW_024082449.1, read on the forward strand.
TCTGTGCTGAGAGCTCAGAGCCTGGGGCTTGCTTCAGGTTCTGTGTCTCCCTCTCTCTCTGACCCTCCTCTCTCTCTCTCTCTCTCTTTCTCTCTCAGAAATAAATAAAACACTATTTTTTTTTAAAAAAATGTAAATAAGCTCAGCAATAATAATGATTAATCATATAGATTCTTTAAAATCTTTGTTGGAACTTTTTAATAACAAATCTCTAGGTTGAATTTTTAATAGCTTCTCTAGGCCAGAAGTCAGGCCCAATATTTGCCATCATACATGACTGTAATACCTGTAGATTTGGATGAATTCCTCTTCTTGAGGCACCCAAAATATCCCCAGGTTTTTGGAACCTGCCAGGAAGTGATCTTCTTTACTCGAATAGTAAAGCTGCTGGGAACTCTGCAAGCAAGGGCTCTATTGCCTTCATAAATACAATCTTATTTCCCTAAAGCTGTCTGGTCATATCTGAGCCTATGTATGTCTCTCTCAAATAATATATTCCAGTCAGATTCTTGGTAAAATGACCAATGTTTCCAATGGTGTCCCGTTGCAAAAAGAGATTCTTACTGAACTTATGCAAATAATTGTAATTGCCATGAAAGAAAGACTACTCACTGAGAGTTTTTGAATTTCAAGGAGTTTGGGTAGGAAGAAAAGTTAAATGCTTCAAATTATTCACAAAGAAATACTTTACCAGGGTGGTTCAGTCAGATGAGCGGCTGACTCTGGCTCAGGTCATGATCTCATCGTTCATGAGTTTGAGCCCCACATTATGCTCTCTGCTATCAGTGCAGAGCTCTCTTCGGATCCTCTGTCTCCCCCTCTCTCTGCCCTTCCTCACTCACACTCTCTCTCAAAAAAAATAAATATTTTAAAATATAAATGCTTTATCATATTTCTGTAATCATAGATATCTTAAGAGAAAATTTCCTTAACCTGGAAAAGCAAACATTCGAGAAACAGCAATGTTTCAAACAAGAGTCACAAAAAAATGTAATCATCTTCACCCAATTCATTTAGTCCCGCATTACTAATTCTTGTTCTGTTTGAATAAAACTTTTTCTGTTAGTTCTGAAAATTCTTACCCATTTTAATTTTATGATTTCAAAGATGTCAAAAGCCTTCTCATGAATATCCTTAGGGGCGCCTAGGTGGCTCAGTCGGTTAAGCGTCCGACTTCAGCTCAGGTCATGATCTCACAAGCAGTGGATTCGAGCCGTGTGTCGGGCTCTGTGTTGGCAGCTCAAAGCCTGGACCCTGTTTCAGATTCTATGTCTCCCTCTCTCTCTGCCCCTCCCCCACTTGTTCTCCGTCTCTCAAAATAAAATAAAGATTAAAAAAATTTTTTAAAGATAAAACTCAATCTGCTAGAGCATCAGAATGATAACTATGAATGACAAAAGACTAAAGAATGGGCATGGACATGGTTAAAGATCTAATATGAGAGTTCATTATAAAGTAGTTGACAAGGAAATTTAGTTATTTCTGTAACACATGCCACTTAAATAATCAGAATATCAAGTGATAACCTTATACCAAAAGATACTAAAACTACAAGAATATCACACACTTTTAGAACAGTTATAGCATTTACCCATACAATACAACTTAAGGCTCATCATATTTATTTGACAGTACTTCTCAAGTAACTTAACATACCAAATAACCAAGTCTAATTAGTCAAAAGACTTCATGTACTATTCAAATCTTAAGAAGTTAGTTAAAAATCTTAGAAGTTTTTTTAAGTTTATTTATTTATTTTGAGAGAGAATGTACGAGAAGTGAAGGGGTAGAGAGACAAAGAGAGAGCTCAAAGCAGGCTCCATGCTGTCAGTGCAGAGCCTGACATGGGGCTCAATCCCACAAACCATGAGATCATGACTTGAGCCAAAATCAAGAATTGGATGCTCAACCAACTAAGCCACCCAGCTGCCCCAAAAACTTCAGATGTTTTAACGCACATGCCTAAATAGGACTACAGATCATTATAAATTTAATATTTACATTTAACCAAGGTGGCAAAAAAAGATTCTACAGGAAGTTATATAGTTGTTAGCACAACTTAGCTCCTTTAATATTGGGAGGTTTAAATCTCTTAAGTAATCAAAGACTTAATATAAACAAACATGGAAGCTTTGGTTTTCTGGGCAGATAAAGGAAAGAAAAAAACATTGTTTACATTTTCTTATCAAGAGTAGTCCAACAATCTGAGAAAACTTTGCATTTTTAACAGAGAGAAAAAGCAGAACTTCAATCATATACTAGTGTACTTTTAAAATCCATTCATTTCAACCTGAGTCCTGACCACACATAAAATTCTTTCCCAAAGATTTCCCTTCACATCCCTTCTACAATTTTTTTTTCTCATTCAGATTTTATTCAAGCCTTTTCTCTCTAAATAAATAGTCATGTTGTGGAAATGCAGGCGTTCCAAGCCAACAGCCAAGAAAAAGTTCTTGAGTCATCTTCATTGTAAAAAGATGGTTTTATTAAAGCATGGCAACAGGATCTGTGGGCAGAAAAAGCTGCACTGGGGTTGTGAGGGGTAATTGATTATATACTTTCAAGTTGGGAGGGGGCTAGGGACAGCACAAGCCTCCAAGGTAGTTTGGAAACAAGGTATCCAGGATCCTGAGTGGACTAGCTATTGTTAGAAAATTGTTAGTCCGTTTATTACTGTTTAGTAAAAATTCAGTCATAAGACCCTTCTGATGTGTATCAGTGGGCTATATTCTTTGACGATGATTGCCAATATATATCCTGGGGGGTAGAGATAAAGTTTCTAAAGGAATTTTTATATGTTAAAGTAGACTTACAGGATCCTGGGGGGTGGGGTTGGGCTAAGATTTCCTTTTGCCCTTAGCAAAGTGTCAACATTGAGGCAGCTGAGCTCCCAAAGGAAGATTACTCTGCCTATTACAAGGACTCCTCAAGGAACTGTAGGCAGTAAGGAAATTTTAATTTTTTCTTTTGCCTTTATTTCTCACATCATTAACCATCATTTAAGTCATCTTTTTGCTGACAAATTACAATAGAGATACCATGAGCTTATTTGACTTTTAGCAAACCTTAGTAAAATAAATGTATTATATTTAATGCTAATAAATCTAAAGGCACGTCTCTTTTTAGTTTAAATAAAACTAAAAAAAAACTTAAATTAGCTTTAATATAGAATATGTCTCACCAGTGTCCGTCAAAAGTCAATCAAATTTTTTCCCACTGTCAATTTTATTTGGGCCACCTGTAGGGAAATGTGAAGTGAGTGGGTTAAGTCCAAAGGGGTCTCTGGTTCCCTTCATATTGATGTGGAAGTTGTTCCAGTTTGAATTCCATAAGCAGGTAGACCAACAGCTTGGGGTACTCTTTGTTCCTCTGAAGTGAGGTTAGGAGGAGCAGGAAGCAATGGCACCAGAGGCACAGAGGATGGTGTAGACAGCAGCTATGCAAGTTGTACCCATGGTGATGAGGGAGCATGGGGCAAGCTGAGGACAATGGACAGGCTAATAGCATCCCTCTCCCAGGTGGAATATGTGTGATATTCCTCAGGCACTACTGGCTGTCCAAGAACAGGGGAAAGGAAAGAAAACAAATGGTTGACTGATAGAGATCACATTCATGCAGGCCGGGAATCTCCTTCAATTTACATATAACTTAGTAAACTGCAAGAAAAATGCAATCTTATCCATAACCTAATCTCCTGGAGCCTAATATCACCCTCATCAAAATGTAAGGGGGGTTAAGTGTTTGCGATGGTGATGGGGGAAACTAAGGCAAATGAAAATTCAATTCTTTTACTGCCTACAGCCCTTTGACAAATCCTTGAAACAGGCAGAGTGACCTTCCTCTAAGAGCTTAGCTGCCTTGATGATACTTTGCTAGGGGCAAAAGGGAATCTTGGTTTAACATTATCCTAACCACCACCCCCCCCCGCCTCGCCCCAGGAGCCTGCGAGTCTCCTTAAACACATAAAAATTCCTTTGCAAATCTCTTTTATCTTTAATACCCAAGTATATCTTGGCAATTATACTCCAAGCATATGGCCCCAGATATACACCTGAAGTGTCTCATGACTGAGATTTTACTAATCAGTAATAAATGACGTTTTCCTAACAACAGCTAGCCCCTCAAGGTCCTGGAAACCTTGCTTCCAAAATTCCTTAGAGACTTACACTGTCCCTAACCCTCTCCCAACCTGAAGGTATATAATGAGTTACCCGTCATAACTCCAGTGCAGCTTTCTGCCTATGGATCCTGTCCCTGTGCTTTAATAAGATCATATTATTATGGGGGCATAAGCTTGAAGTATGATTGCCAGCATATAACTTGGGGCAGTTGAGATAAGGGAAATAGGCTTATAGGATCCTTAAGGTTGAGATAGTGTTAAGCTAAGGTTCTCTTTTGCCCTAGCAAAGTGTCATCATCAAGGCAGCTGACTTCCTTGAGGGTGGTCACTGCCAGTTTCAAGGATTGCTGTAGGCAGTAGAGGAATTTAATTTGCCTTAGTTTCCCACATTACCATGGCAAGCACTTAAACCCCTTTCCTTTGTTCTTTGGTAGCCAGGAGTGTCCAAGGAACATCACACATATTCCACCTTTGGGGCGGGGGGTGGGGGAAGGAGGTAGTGTGCCAGCCTGTATTTTGCCCTCAGCTTGCCCCACACTCCCTCATCAGTAACTACATAAGACTATTAATTCTTCCAGACAATGTAATTCTCAGTGTTTTTATAAGCAATTGTGGAATAGACAGCTTTAAAGGGTGAAAATGTAAAAATTCAGAGAGCAGACAAAGCAGCATGATAGAGCCTAGCATAGTGAGTGAGTGAGGTATGCAAAAAGATAGAAAACAGGTGTAAATTGTTTCTTTAACATCTGACACAATTCCATCCTGCTGCATGTCTCCTCCCCCATAAGCCCAAAACTGGTATAACCTCAGGGCAGTGGGACTGTTTTCTACTCTAGAGCTTTGGTCCTTAACAACTATATTGGCAGCCAATCCCCATCCCAATTCCAGCATCCCAAAATTGCCAGCAGGAAACATCTGTCCGTCAGTGGACAAAAAGCAAAGAAAGAGAGTTATGAGTCTGGACCCTATTCTAAGGAAAGAAAAATTGCAGATCAAATGTGCCGCTTGTGGAAAGAACTTCCCCAGAGAGTCACCAGTGGGCCAATCTTCCCCTATCACGTGTCTCACGTTCTCCCAGCTGCAGTCTAAACCCACTGTGGGGACTCACAGCACTGATGATCAAGCCTCGTGTGTACATCCCTGGGCGAGCCAGAAATTAATTATTATGGGAGGAAACTTTTCTATAGGATGGCTATACTATATAACCAGGCTTGAAGTTGTCCGGAAGCCAAAGTAAAAAGTTTTCTCAGTTAAAGTGAAAGTAAAACCTCAGAATCAGTTACAGCAGCAGCACAGAGGGGAGTCTAGAGCAACCTCCTATGCTCAGCTCATCCAAGTCAAGCCTGGAGAAACAAGGAAGGAGCTGGCCTAGGATTCAGCCTAGGAATTCCCTGGGGGATAGGGGTTAGGGACAGAAGCCACAGGGGTCCTGAAACAATTCTAAGCAAAGAGAGAAAAGGGAGTAAGAACGGATTACCAGACCGGTTGTTCCAGTTTTCCTTCCTCGTGGAGAATAGACCAGCTTCACCAAAAAGCACAGATAAAGGAATTTCCTCAGCATTAAACCAAGTCTTTTTTTTTTCCCCAGAGGAGTAACTTATATTTCCCAAAAGGCAAATTGTGTTGTGCAGACTCAGTTTTGGGATACCATTACTCCTCTGAGGATCCCTTCATAATTACCAAGATAATACTTGTGGGCCAGGCCTGAGGACCCAGAGGGGGCCCCAGAGGACCAGCCATGCATGTCCTCAGCTTCACACTGATTGGAAATCAAATATGAGTCAGTAGGAGGTGAAAGCAGAATTTATTGAAGAGAGAGAAAGATCAGATAACAGATGGAGATTCAAAAAGGAAAGGAAGGAGTCTTGTGTTTGTTTACAGTCTGAGGGGTGTTTTAGAGTCTGAGGAGTGTTATTGAGGATGGAATTCTGGTGTACATGTCCTCTCAGGAATCCAGAAACCAGTTAGAACAAAGACGAGGGCCCAGGTGTTATGCCTTGGAGCCAGGAGGTCTTGGGTGTCAACATGTCTAGTTCTGGTGGTCTGGAATACATAGATGATAGCTTTGTCCAGTCATTCTCACCTGGTCTTTCCTTAGATGTTATTTATTCTAGAGAACCATTAACTCCTTGTCCCTTACATGGAGAACTTATCCTATTTGCACTACAAGGCATGTATAGAGTGAGGTGGGGGTGCAAGTCCTAGCAATAATAGGAGGAAAAGAAGCTTAGGGGAGGAAAAACAGCTTTTTCTCTCATGGTGTCCCTTTGGTTTCCCTTTTTCAGTTTTCCCTCCCTTAAGACTGGGGGTAAAATAGTTTTCCATGTCAATCAATGAATTTGTCCCAGCTTTCTCCCTTTGCTGGCTCTGGACTCTAATCTCATTCCAGAGTATAACAGCTCAGCCTTTCTCATTAGAGACTCCAGGAGTTTCCACTGGTCAATTAAATGCTATGTAGCAGGTCTAAGGGTCAAGGATAGCAAACTACATTTGTGAGCAGCTGCAGCTGGGGAGGAAATTAAGTACTTTAGCAAGCAAGTGGCAGAACTGTGGCTCTCCTGTTTCCTCTGCTGCTGTAAGAGCTCTGCATCCAGCTTCTAGGAAATCATGTGGCACCACTGAAACTGAGGGCAGAAAATGGCACCTGGGAACCTGAAGAAACACAGAATACTGGCTCATGGTGTTTGCTCACATACCCCTATTTTCTCTGGATTATCAGAGTGTGCAGGTCCCTTTTGGGATCACACTCTGGATTATGTTAGCCTCTCTGGCAAAGATAGATAAGTGAGCAATTTCCCAAGGCTCTCTCAAGGAGTTGCTAACAATGGGGGTTCTGAGGGCTTCTCCAGACGTTAAGAAAGACACCTTTTCTTTTGTTTTGTTTTTTTGTTTAAAAAAGACACCCTTTTCTTAATAGACCAGATCATGGCAAGACAGAATAGTTGTCTCCTGCTGTATTCTGAAAGGAGTTTTTTGTCACAGCTTAAACCCCCTTGCAATTATTATATTCAAATGCTGGTGGTTTCCAAGGAGGAAGGCAGGAAAAGGCCCAACAAGGCACTTAGGCTACAAAAGGTCCAAGTTGTTCAAGGATTGAGAAGACAAACCATAAATTAATTGGAAAAACAGGGAAATCTTACTAGATTGATTCTAGATACTAACTGATCTAGTTTTAGGCAAACTTTTTTTCCTCACAGGAAGCTTGTTATAATTGCCTGGTAGTGAGAAAGTTGGACAAGTTCATTTCCCATTTTTTAAAGCAATGTCACCACTCAGATTTGAGAGGGAAAATCAACCCAAGAAAAAAGGGAGATTTATTCTAAGTTATTCCTTTTACATTTTCTTTGTTTCAAGTTTTTATTTAAATTCCTAGTTAACATAGAGTTATATTACTTTCAGGAGTAGAATTTAGTGATTAATCACTTGCATACAACACCTAATGTTCATTAAAAGTATCCTCATTAATACCTATCACCGATCTAACCCATCCCCTTGGTATCTCCCTTCCAGCAACCCTAAGTCTGTCTTATGGTTTGCCTATCTCTCTTTTTCCCCTATATTCATCTGTTTTGTTTCTTAAATTCAACATATGAGTGGAATCATATGGTATTTGTCTTTCTCTGACTGACTTGTTTAGCTTAGAATAACACTCTAGCTCCATCCACGTCATTGCAAATGGCAGGATTTCATTCTTTTGTATGGATGAATAATATTCCATTTTTTATGTATAAACATATCTTCTTTACCACTCATCAGTCGATGGACATTTGGGCTCTTTCCTTTCATTAATTTGGCTACTGTTGATAAAGCTGCTATAAATGGGTTGCATGTGCCCCTTCAAATCAGTATTTTTGTATAATTTGGTTAAATACATGTTAATGCAAATGCTGGATTGTAGAGAAGTTCTATTTGAACTATATGAGGAACCTCTATACTGTTTTCCAGAATGACTATGCCAATTTTCATTCCCACCAACAGTGTAAAGGTTCCCCTTTCTCCACTTCCTTACCAACATCTGTTGTTTCCTGTGTTGTTAATTTTAGCTGTTCTGACAGGTGAGAGGTGGTATTTCATTGTGGTTTTGGTTTGCATTTCCCTGATAATGAGTGATGTTGAGGTTTTTTGTTGTTGTTTTTTTTTTTTTATGTGTCTGTTAGACACTTGTATGTCTTCTGTGGAAAAAAGTCTACTCATGTCTTCTACCCATTTCTTAATTGGATTGCATTTCTGGGGGTGTTGAGTTTGATAAGTTCTTTATAGATTTTAGATACTAATCCTTTATTAGATATGTCATATGCAAATATCTTCTCCCATTCTGTTGGTTGCCTTTTAGTTTTGTTGTTTCTTTCCTTTGCTGTGCAGAAGCTTTTTATTTTGATGAAGTCCCAATAGGTTATTTTTGCTTTTGTTTCCCTTGCTTCTGAGATATATCCACTAAGAAGCTGCTACAGCCAATGTCAAAGAGATTGCTGCCTGTGTTCCTTCTTGACATTTAGGTATTTCATCCATTTTAAATTTATCTTTGTGTGTGGTGTAAGACTATGGTCCAGTTTTATTCCTTTGCATGTTACATCAAGCTTTCCCAACATCAGTTGTTGAAGATACTGTTTTTTTTTTTTTTTCCATTGGATATTCTTTCCTGCTTTGTCAAAGATTAGTTAACCATGTAGTTATGGGTCCATTTCTGAGTTTTCTATTCTGTTCACTTGATTTTTTTTTAATTTTTTTAATGTTTTATTTATTTCTAGGAGAGAGAGAGAGAGAGAGAGAGAGAGAGAGAGAGCGTGAGCAGGGGAGGGTCAGAGAGAGAGGGAGTCACAGACTCTGAAACAGGCTCCAGGTTCCGAGCTGGCAGTCAGCACAGAGCCCGACGCGGGGCTCGAACCCACGAACCGCGAGATCATGACCTGAGCGAAAGTCGGACGCTTAACCGACTAAGCCACCCAGGCGCCCCTCTGTTCCCTTGATTTACGTGTCTGTTTTTGTGCCAGTATCATACTGTCATGGTGACTGTAGCTTTGAAATATAGCTTGAAGTCGGGAATTATAATACCTCCAACTTTCCTTTTCGTTTTCAAGATTACTTTGACTGTTCAGGATCTTTTGCACTTCCACACAAATTTCAGGATTTTTTGTTCTACCTCTGGGAAACATGCTGGTGATATTTTGAAAGGGATTGCATTAATTGTGTAGACTGCTTTGGGTCATATAGACATTTTAAGAATACTTTTTCTTCTAATCCATGAGCATGGACTGTTTTTCCACTTCTTTGTGTCACCTTCAAATTCCTTCATCAGTGTTTTATAGTTTTCAGAGTACAGATCTTTAATCTCTTTGGTTAGGTTTATTCCTATGTATCTTATGATTCTCGGTGCAATTGTGAATGGAATTGATTCCTTGATTTCTCACTCTGATGCTTCATTATTGGTGTGTAGAAATGCAACAGATGTCTATGCATTGATTTTGTATCCTGCAATTTTACTGAATTCATGTATCAGTTCTAGCAGTTTTTTTTAGTGGAGTCTTTTGAGTTTCTTATATAGAGCATCATGTAATCTGCAAATAGTAAAAATTTGACTCCTTTCTTGCTGATTTGAGTGCCTTTTATTTCTTTTCATTGTCGGAATGCTGAGGCTAGGACTTCCAGTATTATGTTAAATAAGAATGATGAGAGTGGACATCCCTGTCTTGTTCTTGACCATAGAAGTAAAGTTCTCAGGTTTTCCCCATTCAGAATGATATTAGCTGTGAGTTTTTCATATGGCCTTCATGATGATGAGGTATGTTCTTTCTGTCCCTACCTTGTTGAGGTTTTCTTTTTAAATCAATAATTTGCATTGTAGTTTGCCAAATCCTTTTTTTTTTTGGATCTATTGAGAGGATTATATGGTTCTTAACCCTTCTTTGATTAATGTGGTATAACATGTTGACTGATTTGTGAATATTGAACCACACTTGTAGCACAGGAATAAATCCTACTTGATCGTGGTAAATCATTCTTTTAATGTACTGTTAGATTCAAATTGCTAGTATTTTGTTGAGAATTTTTGTATCCATGTTCATCGGGGATATTAGCCTGTAATTCTCTTTTTTTAATGGGGTCTTTGTCTGATTTTGGTATCAAGGTAATAATGCACCTTCTTAGGATGAGTTCGATAGTTTTCCTTCCATTTCTATTTTTTTGAATAGTTTGAGAAGGATATATTAACTCTTCTTTAAATGTTTGGTAAGTTCTTCTGTGAAGCCATGTGGCTCTAGACTTTTGTTGTTGGGAGATTTTTGATTACTGATTCAATTTATTTGCTTGTCATTGGTCTTTTCAAGCTTGCTATTTGTTCCTGTTTCATTTTTGGTAGTTTATGTTTCTAGAAATTTATCCATTTCTTTCAGATTGCCTAATTTGTTGGCATATGTTTTTTTATAATATTCTCTTAGAGTTGTTTGAACTTCTGTGGTATTGATTGTGATCTATTTTCTCTTATTCATGATTTATTTATTTGGATCCTTTCTCTTTTCTTTTTGATAAATCTGACTAGGGGTTTATCAATTTTATTCATTTTTTTTTCAAAGAACCAGCTCCTGGTTTTATTAATTTCTTCTACTGTGTATGTGTGTGTGTTTATATCAATTGTTTCTGCTGTAATCTTTATTATTTCCCTTCTTTTGCTAACTTAGACTTCATTTGTTATCCTTTTGCCAGCTCCTTTAGGTGTAAAATTAGGTTGTTGGAGATTTTTCTTGCTTCTTGAGGTAGACCTTGTATTGCTATACACTTCTCCCTTAGAACTGCTTTTGATGCATCCCATAGATTTTGGACTTTGATGTCTTCATTACAATTTTTATATGTATTTTTAAAATTTCTTGTTTAATTTCCTGGTTAACCCTTTTATTATTTAGCAGCATATTTAGCCTCCATGTATTTGTGGTTTTCCAAAATTTTTTCTTAGCATTGACTTCAACTTTCATAGTGTAGTTGTCACAAAATATGCATAATATGATCTCTACCATTTTATACTTGTTGAGGGCTGATTTGTGACCTAGTATGTGATCTATTCTAGAGAAAGTTTCATGTGCATTTGAAAAGGATGTGTATTCTCCTTTAGGATGAAAATTTCTGAATATATCTGTGAAGTCCATCTGGTCTAGTGTGCCATTCAAAGTCATTGTTTCCTTGTCGATTTTCTCCTTAGGTGATCTGTCCATTGATGTAACTGGGGTGTTAAAGTCCCTATTATTACTGTATTATTATGAATGAGTTCTTTTATGTTTTTTATTAGTTTTATGTACTTGGGTGTTTCATGTTGGGGGGCATAAGCATTTACCACTGTTAGATCTTCTTGTTGGATAAACCACTTTATTATTATTTAGTGCCCTTATCCGTGTCTTGTTATAGTCTTTGATTTAAAATCTACTTTGATACAAATATTGCTACTTTGGCTTTCTTTTGATGTCCGTCTGTTGGGAACCATTCTGAGGCCACTAGTTGAGAAAGCTCCTGGTGAGATTAAAGCAAGTTTCCATGGCCTCTTGCCAATCAGATGACGACCGATATCCACCTCCACTCAATTATTTCTGCTTGAGCACTAACCCCCAACGTACCTTGTTGATTGGTATTGGGACTGTCTTGTCCCTTTATTCTGGCCCTGGTATGATGATTGCACCTTGTGAAGGAACTTATTATGGGAACTTCTTCTTTTGATTATGGGAACAAACATCATGTCTCTGGCAGGTCCTGTTTTCCTCCATACCTTCCTTTGAGCTATGAACAGGCTAATGACTCTTACTCATAAAAGATAGACCTTTACATGTACAATTCTGTTTCTCCCATTGTATTAGTCCAAGAGATTCATACAGCTCAACATGTAAATCAGCTAACCAAAAATGTCTCTTATGCCCTAGGTTTTCAAGAAATCATAAAACTAGACACAAAGGTAAATACACTTGAAGAGGCTATTCTATGCATTGGAAATGAGCTAAACTCTTTAAAGGTATGGTTAGCTTTCTGGTACCATAAAGAATATAACTGGAAAATCAAGTCTTGCCTGGAGACAAAAAGCCTAACTTAGAGAGAAGGAACAGATAAGAGCAGAAGGTACATTACTACATATACCTTTGCTAACTGATGATGTATAGCAGTCCTTTCCCTAAGGCCTACATTCCAAAACACCTTCCCTTACACTGGCAACTGTGATGAGGATGGATAAGAGTATCTACAAAACTATGACTTAATCTTAATGTTATTAAAATGTGTATGTTATCCTATTTTTCACTAAGAACACCATGTTATTTTCTTAGTTACTCAACCTCACTATAATTGGGGCAGTTCTGCAAGAATACTTCTGTAAAACCTGTTTCTATACATTTTCCAAAATCATCTTATCACAGAGAACTAAACGTCGTAAAAATTTCATTTTCTGATGTCATGTTAACGTTTGACCTGTTAATAAAGACACTAAAACCAACAGGGCAGCGACGCCTACCTGGTGACCAGAAAGATTCTCATGGCTCTCTCACTCCTTCCCTCACCGACACCGTCCATCCTTCAGGGATCCTTGGACCTGGCTGGAGCTGGACTCTGGCATCCATCAGCATGAAAAATGGTTCTCCATCCCCTCACTTTCAATCTAAAGGTGACTGCGTTTACAATGAGTCTTTTGTAGGTAGTATACTGATGGGTCTTTTTTTTTTTTTGTTTTAATCCAACCTGACACCTCATGTCTTTAGATTGAAGTGTTTAATCCATTTAAATTCAGAGTAATTATTGGTAGATATGAATTTAGTGCCATTTATCACTTGTTTTGTCATTATTTCTGGAGATTTTCTCTCGTTCTTTTTGTCTTTATCACTTTTGGTGTCTCCTTTGCATTCAAATAGTCCCCTTTAATATGTCTTGCAAGGCTGGTTTATTTGTCACAAACTGCTATAGTTTTTGTTTGTCTGAGAAAGTCTTCACCTCTTCTTTTCTGAATGGGAGCCTTATGGATAGAGTATTCTTAGTTGTAGGTTTTTCCCATTCAGCACATTGAATATATCATGTCACTTCCTTCTGGTCTGCCAAGTTTTTGCAGAGAGATACTCTGCTAACCTCATTTGTCCTCTCTTGTAAGTTAAGGACTTATTTTGTCTTGCTGCTTTAGAATTTTTTCTTTATCTCTATATTTTGCAAATTTAACTATGATATGTCTTGGTGTTAGTCTGCTTTTGTTGATTTTGATGGGAGTTCCCTGTGCCTCGTGGATTTGGATGTTTGTTTTCTTCCCTAGATTAGGGACATTTCCAGCTATAATTTCCTAAAATACACGTTATGTCCTGTTTTCCTTCACTTCTTCTTATGGGACTCCTGTGATAAGAATGCTATTATGATTTACATTGTAACTGAGTACCCTAAGTCTTTTCTTTCTCTCTTCTTTTCAGCTTCATTATTTTCCATAATTTTATCATCTATAGCACTTGTTTGTCTGCTTCTGTCCATGTGTCACTACATCTAGTCAGTTTCCTATCTCCATTATTGCATTTTTCATTTTAGCCTGCCTAGTTTTCAGGTCTTTAATCTTTGTGGTAAGGGACTCCCCGGTATTTTCTATGCTCTTCTCAAGTCCAGCTAATATCCTTATGATGTTGGTTTAAATTCTGGATCAGGCATATTTTATCTGTTTTGATTATATCCCAGGTTGTGACTTTTTTGTTCATTCTCTTGAGACGAATTTCTCTGTCTTGGTATTTTGCTTAGGTTTCTGTATTCTTCTCTGTGTTAAAAAAAAAATCTGTTATGTTTCATGTTCCTGAGAGCAATGGCCTTATAAAGTAGACATCATATACTTCCCAGGGCCTGGCACTTCAGGAAATGTGTGTGTGTGTGTGCGCGCGTGCATGTGCTTGCAATGCACTGGTGTGTTTGGCTACTCTTTTCCTCAGGTCTGTCCTCTTCAGAGTATCTCTTTGCCTGCAGTAAGGAGTGTTTGGACCTTTGCCAGAGTGTGACGAGCTTTAAGTAGGTGTGCTTCAGTGTGCTTGTTAAAAGAGAGCTGGTGCTATTTCCACAAGATCAAAGATATGATATTTGTCCTTCTCTGCCTGAATTATTTCACTAGCATAACACCCTCAAGGTCCATCCATGCTGCTACACATGGCCAGATTTCATTGTTTCTCATTGCCATGTAGTATTCCATGGTATAGATAAACCACATCTTCTTGATCCATTCGTCTGTTGATGGACACTTAGGCTCTTTCCATGTTTTAGCTATTGTTGAGAGTGCTGCTATGAACATTGGGGTACATGTGCTCCTATGCCTCAGCATTTCTGTATCCCTTGGGTAAATTCCTAGCAGTGCTATTGCTGGGTCATAGGGGAGTTCTATTGTTAGTACTTTTGAGAAAACTCCACACTGTTTTCCAGAGGGGCTGTACCAGGTTACATTCCCACCAACAGTGTAGGAGGGTGCCCATTTACCGACATCCTTGCCAGCATCTAGTGTCCCTTGATTTGCTCATTTTAGCCACCCTGACTGGCGTGAGGGGGTATCTCAGTGTGACTTTGATTTGTATTTCCCTGATGAGGAGGGATGCTGAGCATCGCTTCATGTGTCTCTTGGCCATCTGGATGTCCTCTTTGGAGAACTGTCTGTTCATATCTTCTGCCCATTTCTTCACTGCGTTGTTTGTTTTTCAGGTGTGGAGTTTGGTGAGTTCCTTATACATTTTGGATATTAACCCTTTATCTGATATGTCATTTGCAAGTATCTTTTCCCATTACATCAGTTGTCTATTAGTTTTATGGATTGTTTCCTTTGCCGTGCAGAAGCTTTTAATCTTGATGAGGTCCCAATAGTTTGTTTTTGCTCTTGATTCTTTTACATTTGGGGATGTGTCAAGTTGCTGCGGTGGAGGTCAAGGAGTTTGCTTCCTGCTTTCTCCTCTAGGGTTTTGAAGGTTTCCTGTCTCACATTCAGGTCCTTTATCCACTTGGAGTTTATTTTTGTGTATGGTGTGAGAAAATGATCTCGTTTCATTCATCTTCATGTTGCTGTCCAGTTCTCCCAGCACCATCTGTTAATGAGGCTGTCTTTTTTCCATTGGATACTCTTTCCTGCCTTGTCAAAGATTAGTTGGCTGTATACTTTTGGGTTCACTTCTGAGTTCTCAGTTCTATTCCATTGGTCTATGGGTCTGTTTTTGTGCTAATACCATACTGTCTTGATGATGACAGCTTTGTAGTATAGGCTAAAGCCTGGGATAGTGATAACTCCCGTTTTGGCTTTCTTCTTCAATATTCAGGGTCTTTTGTGGTTCCATGCAAGTCTTAGGTTAGTTGTTCTGGTTTTGAAAAGTATGCTGGTGCAATTTTGAATGGGATTGCATTGAATGTGTAGATTGCTTTGGGTAGTAACGACATTTTAACTATGTTTATTCTTTCAATCCATGAGCATGGAATGATTTTCCATTTCTTTGTGTCTTCTTCAATTTCCTTCATAAGTTTTCTATAGTTTTCATCATACAGATCTCTTGTATCCTTGGTTATGTTTATTCCTAGGTATTTTATGGTTTTTGGTGCAATTGTGAATAGGATCAGTTTCTTGATTTTTCTTACTATTGCTTCATTATTGGTGTATAAAAATGCAACCAATTTCTGCACGTTGATTTTTTACCCTGCAACTTTGCTGAATTCTTGGATCAGTTCGAGGAGGCTTCTGGTGGAGTCTGTCGGGTTTTCTATGTAGAGAATCCTGTCGTCTGCGAAAAGTGAAAGTTTGACTTCTTCTTTGCCAATTCTGATCCCTTTGATTTCCTTTTGTTGTCTGATGGCTGATGCTAGGACTTCCAGCACTATGTTAAACAACAGTGGTGAGAGTGGACATCCCAGTCATATTCCTGATCTAAGGTGGAAAGCTCAAAGTTTTTCTCCGTTGAGGATGATGTTAGCTGAGGACTTCTCTTAGATGGCTTTTATGATGTTTATGTAAGTTTCTTCTATCCCGACTTTCTCTAGCGTCTTTATTAAGAAGGGATGCTGTATTTTGTCAAATGCTTTTTCTGCATCTATTGACAGGATCATATGGCTTGTATCTTTTCCTTTGTTGATGTGATGTATCACATTGATTGATTTGCGAATGTTGAACCAGCCCTGTAACCCAGGAATGAATCCTACTTGATCTTGGTGGATAATTCTTTTTATGTGCTGCTTGATACGATTTGCAAGGATCTTGTTGAGGATTTTTGCATCCGTATTCATCAAGGATATTGGCCTGTAGTTCTCTTTTTTTGCTGGATCTCTGTCTGGCTTGGAAATCAGAGTGATGCTGGCTTCATAAAATGAGTCTCGAAGTTTTCTTTTGATTTCTATTTTTTTGGAATAGCTTGAGAAGAATTGGTATTAATCCTGTTTTAAATGTCTGGTAGAATTCCCCAGGGAAGCCATCAGGTCCAGGGCTCTTATTTGTTGGGAGATTTTTGATAACTGATTCGATTTTTTCACTCGTTATATGTCTGTTCAGATTTTCCATCTCTTCCCTTGTGAATTTTGGTTGTGAGTC
Organism: Hyaena hyaena; assembly: GCF_003009895.1. Taxonomy (NCBI): domain Eukaryota; kingdom Metazoa; phylum Chordata; class Mammalia; order Carnivora; family Hyaenidae; genus Hyaena; species Hyaena hyaena. The sequence continues at coordinate 107,797 of NW_024082449.1, forward strand.
TGTGTTTAGGAATTTGTCCATTTCTTCTAAGTTGTCCAGTTTGTTGGCATATAATTTTTCATAGTATTCCCTGATAATTGCTTGTATTTCTGAGGGGTTGGTTGTAATCAGTCCAATTTCATTCATGATTTTGTCTATTGGGTGTTCTCTCTTTTCTTTTTGAGAAGGCTGGCTAGACATTTGTCAATTTTCTTTATTTTTTCAATAAACCAACTCTTGGTTTCATGGATCTCTTCAATTGTTTCTTTGGTCACCAAGTTGTTTATTTCTGCTCTGGTTTTTGCTATTTTTCTTCTTCTACTGGGTTTGGGGTGCTCTTGTTGCTCTGCCTCTAGTTCTTTTCGGTGAGCTGTTAGATTTTGAACTTGCGTTTTTTCTAATTTCTTGAAATATACCTGGAGTGCAATGTAATTTCCTCTTAGATCTGCCTCTGCCGCATCCCATAGAGTTTGAGTTGTGGTATTTTAATTTTCATGTGTTTCATGTGTTTCCATATAGAATAGAAGGCATTTTCATTGGGTTCCTATTTGGCATGGTTGCTGACTTTAACATGTACTTTTTCCTCAAGACTATCTCACTTATCAAACTTCTCTTTGTCTTATTATGTGGTTTTCTTTCCTATCTGACAGCTCAAATGTTCCATCTCTCAGGGATTTGTGAAGACAGTATCTGGACGAGTCTTTGATTTAGAGAATTTCTTTTAGGAATTGTGTCTGGTTTTTCCACTAGAAATCTGGGAAATTCTATCTCTTGCATATGGGAAGAGGACACTCTATTTATACTCTTCTAGAATTTCCTCTTAGCTCTAATAGAACCACTTAGCCATAGCACTACAAGTGTTATTGTGGACAAGATTATGGTCTCCCTTAAATTCTTTTTTTTTTTAATGTTGTATTTATTTCTAGGAGAGAGAGAGAGAGACAGCGTGAGCAGGGGAGGGTCAGAGAGAGAGGGAGTCACAGACTGAAACAGGCTCCAGGCTCTGAGCTGGCAGTCAGTACAGAGCCCGACGCGGGGCTCGAACCCACGAACCACGAGATCATGACCCAAGCGAAAGTCGGACGCTTAACCGACTAAGCCACCCAGGCGCCCCGTCTCCCTTAAAGATTAAATGACTACATCAACCATCATATTGGTGGTGGAGAGCAGTATGACACTGTTGCATAATAAACATGCTGAGAATTTGGCATGGGACTCCCTAGGGCAATTCTCTGTCTTTGTAGGGGAGAAGCAGTCCAACAGAGTAGTGGTTCTGAGCCTATAGCATTCCTGTGGTAAGTATTTAGATGGCACATCATATAAATTAGCTTGGCATCGGCTCTTCTTGTATAGATGAACTTTCTTCCATAGCAATTAAATGATATTATGAATTCTTTTGTAAACTATACAACATATGTTATGTTTTTCTCTTATCTGTCACTAACATTTAACTAGTTATGATAATACTTCATGTCTAATAACTAGCTCATGAGGCTAAATGCTCACATGGTAATCCAAACACTATTAACATCTAAATGTTTTTGTATGAGGGTTTGGACAAACCATCCCATTTGTGTTTTAAAAGAAATAATAGAATACAATTTTTCAAATGCTGTGGGTTTTCCAGAAATTAGGATAAAAAATATGATATTTATTTTTAAGTTGCAAAGAACTAATGACATTTGACTTTAGGTTACTCTAATTTCTAGAAGGAGTTATTAATAATAAACTCCACAGTAAAGTGGTTGGAATTAGTCTGTTTGAAATATAATCTTTCTTTTAAACATAGAACATTTTATCTAGGGTCTGAGTGATTACACAATTTGTTGAGAGATGAAGTTTGTGTTTTAGTTTCTCTTTCATGGTTTATTATCAAGTTGGTTTCCATATAACACCCACTGCTCATCCCAACAAATGCCCTCGTTCATGTGCATTACCTCTTTTCTCCTCTCCCCTACCCCCTATCACCCTCAGTTTGTTCTCAATGTTTAAGAGTCTCTTATGGTTTGCCTCCCTCCCTCTCCTTAACTAATTTTTCCCCTTTCCCATGGACCTTTGTTAAGTTTCCCCTGTTTCACATATCAGTGAAAACATAATGGTATCTGTCCTTCTCTGCCTGACTTATTTCACTTAGCATAACACCCTAGAGTTCCATCCACATTGCTACAAATGGCCAGATTTCATTCTTTCTCTTTGCCATGTATTATTCATTGCATATATAAACCACATGTTCTTTTTTTCTGATTCTTTTTTTTATCAATAATTACTTTTTTTATTTTTTAAATTTTTAATTTTTTTAATTCATTTTTTTTTACAAATAGTATATTGTCAAGTTGGTTTCCATATAACACCCAGTGCTTATCCCAACAAGCGCCCTCCTCCATGCCCATTACCCCCCTTCCCCTCCCTCCCACCCCCATCAGCACTCAGTTTCTTCTGAACATTCAAGAGTCTTTCATGGTTTGCTTCCCTCCCTGTCCCCCTCTGTTTTTTCCCTTCTTCTCCCCTATGGTCATCCGTTAACTTCCTCCTAATGCTCCTATACGTGCAAACATATGGTATTTGTCCTTCTCTGCCTGACTTATTTCGCTCAGCATAACACCCTCAAGGTCCATCCTAGTTGCTACACATGGCCAGATTTCATTTTTTCTCATTGCCATGTAGTATTCCATCGTACTGATAAACCACATCTTCTTGATCCATTCGTCCATTGATGGGCACTAGGCTCTTTCCATGTTTGGGCTATTGTTAAGAGTGCTGCTATGAACATTGGGGTCCATGTGCTCCTATGCATCAGCACTCTTGTATCCCTTGGATAAATTCCTAGCAGTGCTATTGCTGGGTAATAGGGGACTTCTAGTGTTAATATTTTTGAGAAAACTCCACACTGTTTTCCAGAGGGGCTGCACCAGTTTACATTCCCACCAACAGTGTAGGAGGGGACCCGTTTCTCCACATCCTCGCCAGCATCTAGAGTCTTCTGATTTGCTCATTTTAGCCACTTTGACTGGAGTGAGGGGGTATCTCAGTGTGGCTTTGATGTGTATTTCCCTGATGAGGAGGGATACTGAGCATCGTTTCATGTGTCTCTTGGCCATCTGGATGTCCTCTTTGGAGAACTGTCTGTTCATATCTTCTGCCCATTTCTTCACTGGGTTGTTTGTTTTTCGGGCATGTAGTTTGGTGAGTTCCTTATAGATTCTGGATATTAACCCTTTATCTGTTATGTCATTTGCAACTATCTTTTCCCATTCCATTGGTTGCCTATTAGTTTTGTGGGTTGTTTCCTTTGCCGTGCAGAAGCTTTTAATCTTGATGAGGTCCCAACAGTTTGTTTTTGCTCTTGATTCTTTTGCTTTTGGGATGTGTCAAGTAAGAAATTGCTGCGGTGGAGGTCAAGGAGATTGTTTCCTGCTTTCTCCTCTAGGGTTTGGATGGTTTCCTGTCTCACGTTCAGGTCCTTTATCCATTTTGAGTTGATTTTTGTGCATGGTGTGAGAAAATGATCTAGTTTCATTCTTCTGTATGTTGCTGTCCAGTTCTCCCAGCACCATCTGTTAATGAGGCTGTCTTTTTTCCATTGGATACTCTTTCCTGCTTTG
>NW_024082449.1:114574-134804 GCF_003009895.1 Hyaena hyaena
ACTGGGTTGTTTGTTTTTCGGGCATGTAGTTTGGTGAGTTCCTTATAGATTCTGGATATTAACCCTTTATCTGTTATGTCATTTGCAACTATCTTTTCCCATTCCATTGGTTGCCTATTAGTTTTGTGGGTTGTTTCCTTTGCCGTGCAGAAGCTTTTAATCTTGATGAGGTCCCAACAGTTTGTTTTTGCTCTTGATTCTTTTGCTTTTGGGATGTGTCAAGTAAGAAATTGCTGCGGTGGAGGTCAAGGAGATTGTTTCCTGCTTTCTCCTCTAGGGTTTGGATGGTTTCCTGTCTCACGTTCAGGTCCTTTATCCATTTTGAGTTGATTTTTGTGCATGGTGTGAGAAAATGATCTAGTTTCATTCTTCTGTATGTTGCTGTCCAGTTCTCCCAGCACCATCTGTTAATGAGGCTGTCTTTTTTCCATTGGATACTCTTTCCTGCCTTGTCAAAGATTAGTTGGCTGTATACTTTTGGGTCCACTTCTGAGTTCTCAATTCCGTTCCATTGGTCAATGCGTCTTTTTTTGTGCCAATACCATAAATTCTTGATGATGACAGCTTTGTGGTAAAGGCTACAGTCTGGGATGGTGATACCTCCCGTTTTGGTTTTATTTTTCAGTATTACTTTGGCTATTCGGGGTCTTTGTGGTTCAATACAAATTTTAGAATAGGTTCTTCTAGTTATGAGAAGCATGCTAGTGCAATTTTGGTTGGGATTGCATTGAATGTGTAGATTGCTTTGGGTAGTAACGACATTTTAACTATATTTATTCTTCCAATCCATGAGCATGGAATGTTTTTCCATTTCTTTGTGTCTTCTTCAATTTCCTTCATAAGTTTTCTATAATTTTCATCATACAGATCTCTTATATCCTTGGTTATGTTTATTCTTCGGTATTTTATGGTTTTTGGTGCAATTGTGAATGGGATCAGTTTCTTGATTTCTCTTTCTGTTGCTTCTTTGTTGGTGTATATGAATGCAACCGATTTCTGTACGTTGATTTTGTACCCTGCTACTTTGCTGAATTCTTGGATCAATTTGAGTAGGCTTCTGGTGGAGTCTGTCGGGTTTTCTAAGTAGAGTATCGTGTCGTCTGCGAAAAGTGAAAGACTTCTTCTTTGCCAATTCTGATGCCTTTGATTTCCTTTTGTTGTCTGATGGCTGATGGTAGGACTTCCAGCACTATGTTAAACAACAGTGGTGAGAGTGGACATCCCTGTCGTGTTCCTGATCTCAGGGGGAAAGCTCTCAGTTTTTCCCCGTTGAGGATGATGTTAGCTGAGGGCTTGTCATAGATGGCTTTTATGATATTTAAGTAGGTTCCTTCTATCCCGACTATCTCGAGAGTCTTTATTAAGAAGGGATGTTGTATTTTGTAAAATGCTTTTTCTGCATCTATCGACAGGATCATATGTCTTTTATCTTTTCCTTTGCTGATGTGATGTATCACATTGATTGATTTGCGAATGTTGAACCAGCCCTGTAACCCAAGAATGAATCATACTTGATCTTGGTGGATAATTCTTTTTATGTGCAGTTGGATTCATTTGCAAATATCTTGTTGAGGATTATTGCATCCGTATTCATCAAGGATATTGGCCTGTAGTTTCCTTTTTTCGCTTTATCTCTCCTGGCTTGGGAATCAGCGTGATGCTGGCTTTATAAAATGATTCTGAAAGTTTCCCTTCGATTTCTAGTTTTTGGAATAGGTTGAGAAGAATGGGTATTAATTCCGTTTTAAATGTCTAGTAGAATTCCCCAGGGAAGCCATCAGTTCCAGGGCTTTTATTTGTTGGGAGATTTTTGATCACTGATTATATTTCTTCACTAATTATGGGCCTGTTCCGGTTTCCTATCTTTTCCCTTGTGAATTTTGATAGTGAGTGTGTGTTTATGAATTTGTCCATTTATTCTAAGTTTTCCAATTTGTTGTCATAGAATTTTTCTTAGTAACCCTGATAATTGTTTTTATTTCTTAGGGGTTGGTTGTAATAAGTCCATTTTCATTCATGATTTTGCGTATTTGGGTGCTCTCTCTTTTCTCTTTCATAAGTCTGGCTAAAGGTTTGTCAATTTTGTTTATTTTTTCAAAAAACCAACTCTTGGTTTCATGGATCTGTTCAATTGTTTCTTTGGCCACTAAGTTGTGTATTTCTGCTCTGATTTTTACTATTTATCTTCTTCTACTGGGTGCTCTTTTTGCTCTGCCTCTAATTCCTTTATGCGAGTTGTTAGATTTTGCACTTGCGCTTTATCTAATTTCTTGAAATAGGCCTGGAGTGCAATATACTTTCTTCTTAGGACTGCCTTTGCCACATCCCATAGAGTTTGGATTCTTGTATTTTTATTTTCATTACTTTCCATATATTTTCAAATTTCTTCTCTAATTGCCTGATTCACCCATTCAATCTTTAGTAGGATGTTCTTTGCCCTCTATGTTTTTGGAGGTTTTCCAGATTTCTTCCTTTGATTGATTTCAAGTTTCAAAGCATTATGATCTGAAAGTGTGCATGGTATGCTCTCAATTCTTTTATCTTTATTGAGGGCTGCTTTATGTCCCAGTATGTGAATTTTCTTGGAGACTGTGCCATGGGCACTTGAGAAGAAAGTGAATTCCTTTGCCTTAGGATTCAGAGTTCTAAATATATCTGTCAGATCCATCTGGTCCATTGTGTCATTCAAGTCCATTTTTTCTTTAGTGATTTTCAGTCTGGTTGATCTATCCATTGCTCTAAGTGGAGTATGAAATCCCCTGCTATTAGTACATTCTTATCTATAAGGTTGTTTCTGTTTGTGATTAATTGTTTTAAATATTTAGGTGCTCCGAATTTCAGTGCGTAGACATTTATAATTGTTAGTTCTTCCTGATGGATGGACCCTGTAATTATTATATAATGCCCTTCTTCATCCCTTAATATTGTCTTTAATTTAAAGTCCAGTTTGTCTGATATAAGTATAGCTACTCCAGCTTTCTTTTGACTTCCTGTAGCATGAGAGATATTTCTCCATCCCTTTACTTTTAATCTGAAAGTATCTTCCAGTCTAAAATGCGTTTCTTGTAGACATCAAATAGATTGATTTTTTTTAATCCATTCTGCTACCCTCTGTCTTTTGATTGGAGCATTCAGCCAATTTACATTCAGTTTATTATTGAAATATGTGGGTTAAGAGTCATTGTTTCCTTTGTTGCGTTCATGTTTGTGGTGGTGTCTCTGGTATATTTTTTCCTTGCAACATTTCCTTCAGAGAGTCCCCCTCAGGATTTCTTGTAGGGCTCTCTTAGTGGTGACAAATTCTTTCAATTTTTGTTTATTTGGAAAGACTTTTATCTCTCCTTCTATTTTGAATGACAGGCTTGCTGGATAGAGGATTCTTGGCTGCATATTTTTTTCTTTTCATCACATTGAAGATTTCCTGTCATTCCTTTCTGGCCTGCCATGTCAGTAGATACGTCTGTCACCACTCTAATAGGTTTCCCTTTGTATGTTAGGGCCCTTTTCTCCTTATCTGCTTTCGGAATTCTCTCTTTGTCCTTATATTTTGCCAGTTTCACTATGATATGTCGTGCAGAAGATCGATTCAAATTATGTCTGAGGGGAGTTCTCTGTGCTTCTTGTATTTCAACGTTTACTTCCTTCCCCAGGTTGGGGAAGTTCTCTGCTATAATTTGTTCCAGGACTCCTTCAGCTCCTTTCCCTCTCTCTTCCTCTTCTGGGATTCCTATGATACGGATATTGTTGCTTTTGACCGTATCTCTGAGCTCTCGACCTCTTCTTTCATGTTCCTGCCTCAGTTTTATTTTTTTCCTCAGTTACCTCTTTTTTTTATAATGGTGTCTTCTAAATCACTTATTCTCCTTTCTGCCTCTTCAATTCGTGCATTGGAAACCTTTAATTTATTATGTATTTCATTTATCACATTTTTGAAATCACCATGCCTATTTTTGTTCTCCATGTTGATTGTAGCCATAGGTTCGTCATTTCCTCTATGGTTTTTGCAAGCCCAGTGATTAGTTTCACAATTATGTACTAAAATCTTGTTCTATTATGCTGCTTATATCTGTTTTGACCAGTTCATTAGCTGTCAATTCTTCTTGGAATTTCTTTGGAGGAGAGCTCTATCGTTTCGTCATTTTGGTTAGCTTCCCGTCTCTTGTTAGTTTTAAAGACTTGTTGGAGGAACAAGGGGGAGAAGAAGGGCGGAAATGGTGGGGGAAAGGGAGAGAGGCAAACCATGAGAGACTCTTGAATGCTGACAAAAACTGAGGACTGATGGATGTGGGGGGGGGGGGATGGGCATGGAGGAGGGCATTTGTGGGGATGAGCACTGAGTGTTATGTGGAAACTAAGTTGACAAGAAACTATTAGTAAAAACAAAAAAAAAGCTAGACCAATGCACATAAAAATTCATGAGTAAATAAAATGCAGAATATTTAATAACTTCAAAAAANAGACTCTTGAATGCTGACAAAAACTGAGGACTGATGGATGTGGGGGGGAGGGGGGGATGGGCATGAAGGAGGGCACTTTGGGGATGAGCACTGAGTGTTATGTAGAAACTAATTTGACAATAAACTATTTGTAAAAAAAAAAAATAAAAAAAATAAAGACTTGTTATGTACTCTGAACCTGTGAGCGCTGCTGTACCCAAGAAGATTCTTTGACTGTCCAGGGCCTATCCTTTCAGAAAGGGTTCTTTGAATGGTATCTCTTGGTCTCTCTTGTTAAGACCATGGTTATTTTATTTTTCTACTCGTATTGATATTTTGGACTCTCCACCATGTGTACTTTGGCTTGTTTCTTGAGGTAGCCCTGGAGAAGAAAGCATTCAGACAAACATTCAGGGAACAGAGGGACACAAACACGCAGACAAATCCAACAATCACGCTGAGAGGGAAAAAATAAAAAGGAATAAGAAAACATGGAGGAGGGAAGGCGAATGATAGAAAATAAAAATACATAAGAAAGTCAAAAAGAAGAAAACCAAAGGAAGGTAGTCGAAAACCGATAGACAAAGATCGGTTTAAAGCACACACATAACCAGATTTCCTAGCTACAATTTTGTAGCCGGGTGTTTGCTGTGCTGGTTGACGAACATAGAGAGACAGATGATAGGGCGGAGATGAGGCAAAATTGGAGATAGAATGAACACACAGAAGGAATAAGAAGTTTTTTTCAGAGCTAAAGTGTGGAATATGGTTGGAGAGGTGAGAGAAAGACGGTGGCGATACCTGGTGAAACTATCTAGTCTGATTACTCCTGTTAGGCTTTGATTTATACCGCTATTAACAGTTCTGCTGGTCTCTGCTTCCCTGTTGCTGGGGGTTGAGTTGAAGGTGGGGGAAGTGTCACAGCCTCAGATCAGCCAGGGTGAAGCAACAATACAACCCAAGTGCGTTTGGGGAAGGTAGCAGCTTCAGGTCTGCAGAATCTGTGCCGCCTCACATAACCGCAACTGCTTTACCGGTCGCTGCTTCTTCAGCAGGCAACTTTTTGCTCACGCAGCGGCTGCTTCACCTGGTGCCGGCGCGACTTCACCGGGTCACAGCTGTTGTCGCTTTAGTGGGCCGATGTCGCGAGCACCGCTGCGGCTTCACCGGGCGGTGGGACCGCCTCCGCAGGCATTGCTGCTCATTCACCGGGCAGTCCCCGCCATGGATGGTGCCGGGCGCACAGCAGTTCAGTTTCTCCTGGCGCCTTCTGGGACCAGGGCATGTAGTTTAAAGTCAGCATCCCAGCCAGGGCTAAAAAACACTGTCTCCAAGTCGAGGTTTTTCTCTTCTCCAGGGATGGTTCTATGAGCAATCTCAGCTTTTCCTTCCTTTCCCCTGGACTCGTCGCAGTTCGCCACCACCTGTAGGTTTATCACTCACCGCAGCTGCATGCAAGCTGGGTTTCCTCCCCTCCCTAAGTATCTCTGGGTCCCGTCCCGCTTTTATCGTCTCCAGTTCGCACCTACGCACTTATGAGGTTTCCTTCCCAGTGTACTCTGTCTCTTTCTCTTCCCAAACTCCTGTGGCTCAGTGTCCTATGACTTCAGGCCTTCTCTGTTTGAGAGATGAGTGCAGGCAAAATGCACCGTACAACCTACTTCTCTGCCATCTTGTCCTTGGGCCCGAATCCCCCTTAAAATTTCTTCCAGGGGGTGCTTAGTAGTTACAAACTGCTTTAATTTTTGTTTGTTTATGAAACTTCTAATAATTCTTTATATTTTGAATGACAGCTGTGTTGGATAAAGAATTCTTGGCGAGGGATCAGTGGCAAGATGATGGACAAGTAGGGAGTTCCATAATTCCCCCCTGCACTTTCAAATAAAGAAGGGCTGAAGCCAAAAGACTCTGTTCTGCAACAGTCTGTGAGGAAAAGAGACAGAGTCCACTAAAAACATAGCCTCATAGTTGCATTATTGCAATCTGGGGAAGACAAAAACCGGCCAGAAAATGGAGGTATGGAGGGAAGGGAGCCCCCTCTGCAGACAGAAAAAAGAAGTTGAAGAGTGGTTGGGGAATCTTAGAACAGTACCTGGAAGGGAGAAATAAGAGCAGCCCAGGACAGAGAGGGATCGTATTATCACATCTCTAGTTGCAGAGCTTTCAGAGAGAGAGATCCTGTCCCTAGCTGCGGATCCTGTCTCTAGCTCTTTCTTTGGGTGGCTTGCCAGGGGATCGCAGTTGCAGTTGGATTCAGGAGGAGCCGGTCCCATACTTGACCCCCTGGTAGGAAGTGCCTGGAGTTGCATTATTATTAATGCAAATGGAGTAAGATCATAAAACAAGGCTGGGAATGGGAAATAAAATATGGCCCACCTTGGTTGCACCCATTGCACAGTGAGATCAGACCCAAAAGAGTGTTTTGCAATGCCTGGTTTGAGAGGGGTCTGGTGGGGGTCACCATTTTTATCCCAACCACCAAGGAGGACCTGAGGGACACATAGTGGAGGCAAGACCCACCTACACCAAACCACGCCAATCTGCGCTGTGTAGCTGCTTGGTTACCAGAGCCTAGATAAGGAAAAACCCCTCTCCCAAGATCAACATTGACATATTGTCAAGATTGACTCTAGATCAATTCTTGTTATTCAGATATATTCTCTCTTATCTCATCCTTATCTCTCTTCTCCTCTGGACCGGATATTCTGGTTTTACGTTTACTTAAACAAGCATATATAATCCATTCACTTGATGCATGTTCTATCTCAAGTTACCTTACTTTCTCTCTCTCTGAAACAATCAGACTATATAGTTTCTCTGTTTAATATTATATTTGTTTTGTTGTTGCAGTTTTGTTTTCTTTTTCTCTTTCTCCTCACCTCTTGCCATGTTATACTTTTTATTTATATGAATTAAGCCTTTTAGTCTCTTTGCCTGGTCAAAGTTCAACTTCTCTTTCTCCCCACCCTTGTCAGTTCTCTCTTTGTAAATGCTCTTCATCAGCACCCTGCTCTGTATTTGTAGCTGGGATTTCAGGTTTTATGGTTTTAACCTGTCCTTTGAATTTTGTTGTATCTGTGTTTTTTTCTATTCCTCTCAGTTTGCCTCTGTTTTATTTGTGCATTTGCATGCTTTTGTTCCGTTTGTCTGTCTGTTTTCCTTTCCATGGCTACCTCAAGAAACAAACCAAAGTATGGGGCGCCTGGGTGGCTTAGTCGGTTAAGCGTCCGACTTTCGCTTAGGTCATGATCTCTCGCGGTTCGTGGGTTCGAGCCCCGCGTCGGGCTCTGTGCTGACTGCCAGCTCAGAGCCTGGAGCCTCTTTCGGTCTGTGACTCCTTCTCTCTCTGACCCTCCCCTGCTCACGCTGTCTCTCTCTCTCCTAGAAATAAATAAAAGATAAAAAAAAAATTAAAAAAAAAAGAAACAAACCAAAGTACACATGATGGAGAGTTCCAAACATCACTACCAGCAGGGAAAAAAATAACCAAAGTCTCAACAAGAGAGACCGAGGGGCACCATTAAAAGAATGGTTTCTGAATCGACAGGTCCTGGAGAGTCAATGAGCCTCCTTTAATAGCAGTACTCATAGGTGCAGAACACATAAAAAGCTTGGAAAACTGACCAGAGACAGAAAGCTAGCCAAAATGATGAAACGGAATAATTCTCCTCTAAAGAAATTCCAGGAAGAAGTGACTGCTAAAGAATTGCTCAAAACAGATATAAGCAACATAACTGAAAAAGATTTTAGAACAATAGTCATAAAATCAATCGCTGGGCTTGAAAAAGGCATGGGAGACATTAGAGAAGCTATTGCTACAAAGACTATGGACCTTAAAAATAGTTTTGATGAGTTAAAAAATGCTATAAATGAAGTGCAAAATAAAATGGAGGTGGCCACTCATGGATTGAAGAGGCAGATAGGAGAATAGGTGAATTAGAAGACACAATTATAGAAAAAGAAGAAGCCAAGAAAAAGAGAGATAAAGTGATCCAGGAGCACAAAAGGAGAATTTGAGAACTGAGTGATACAGTCAAATGGAACAATATCCGTATCATAGGAATTCTTAAAGTAGAATAAAGAGAGAAAGGAGATGAAAGGGTACTTGAACAAATTTTAGCTGAGAACTTCTCCAATCTGGGGAAAAAACAGACATTCAAACGCAAGAGGTACAGAGAACTCCCTTCAGACGTAAATTGAATCAAACTTCTACAGGACATATCATAGTGAAACTGAGAAAATATAAGGATAAAGAGAGAATTCTTAAATCAGATAGGGATAAAAGAGCCATAACATACAAAGGGAGACATATCAGGATGGTTGGAGAACTATCTACTGAAACTTGGCAGGCCAGAAAGGAAAGTCAGGAAATCTTCAATGTAATGAACAGGGCAGGGGAAGAAAGTAGCCTAGATCCTTTATCCAGCAAGCCTGCCATTCAGAATAGAAGGAGAAATAAAGGTTTTCCCAAACAAACAAAAATTGAAGGAATTCATCACCACTAAACCATCCTTACAAGAGATCTTAAGGGGACTCTATGAAGAATTGTTGCATGAAACACAAGGTACCAGAGACACCACTATAATTATGAATCCTGCAGAGAACACAATGATGCTAAACCCTGTGGCTGTTTCCGCTTTTCCACTTTCTCTCCAGCTGCTTTGGGGGTGTGCTTTTCCCATATTCTCCCCTCATCTCCGTTTGCTCTCCACAGGCAAAAAAAGCTCCCTCCACTCAGCTGCTTCTCTCTCCCCAAGTTCATCTGACCAAGCAGACAGCCCCTCCTCCAGATCAGTGCTGCCACCAGTTCCAAGGCACGTAGAAGTTTGGCATTTCCTGATTTAATTCTTTAACAATTCTTATTATATGTGTGTGTGTTATACCCTCCTTTTCTCCTTTTTATTACTTCCCTCCTTTAGTCTGGCTGTTCTATTCTCTTTATACTTGTTCTATACCACCTTCTTTATTTTCCCCACTCGTTCCCTCGATTAAGCCATATAGATTCTCTGCCGGGTCAGTTTTCTTTTCTTTTCCTGTCCCTCTCTTACAATCATTTCTCTCTTTGTATGGGATAAGGCCTCTTCCATCAACAATGCCTTCACCCTGTTGTTTTGCTGTAGCTGGTAATTTTGTCTTTCTTATTTCTTTTCTTCTTGTTTTGTTTTGTTTGTTTGTTTCTTTTCCAGGGCTACATTAATGAAAAAGTCATAGCACACCTGGTTGAACGTCCAAAACATCACTATGAGTAGGCAGATTAAGCATTCATAGTCACAACAACAGAAAGCAAGTATCACACTCCAAAATACACCTCCTGAAGGGCCAGACCTTGGTCCTTGTATGACCCCTCTTTATTATAGTAGTCCTTGCAGATGCAGGACATATAACAAGCTTTTAAACGCATAAGGGACAGAAAACTAGACAAAATGTTGAAATGGAATAATTCTCCACAAAAGAAATTCCTGGAGGAAATGGCAGCTAAAGAATTGATCAAAATAGATATAAACAATATAACTGAACAAGAATTTAGGCTAATAGTCATAACATTAATCTCTGGGCTTGAATAAAACATACAAGACGGCAGAGAATCTATTGCTGCAGAAATCAAGGAACTAAAAAATAGTCATGATGAATTAATAAATGCTGTAAATTGCTGGGAGCTGCACCAGCCTTACTGGATGACACAGTCACAGTGAGGAAATGGCAGTGTTTGTACAGCTCCTGCCATAAGAAGTGAAAACTTGTATCTCCTTCTGCTACTACTGACTTATGTTGGAAATGAGCTTGCTGATATTGACCAAGCCTCACAATATTCCAAATCAGACCAGTATTCTCTACACAGATACCTCAGAAGAAAAAGCATATTCCTGCCCCTACAAAAGAGATTTTAGATAATAGCACTGTAGATATTTGTCAAAAGTCTCTTCATATGGGCCTTGTAGATCTAAGACATAGATCATAAAGGAAGTTAAGAACACAAGAGTTACAAGTAAGTCTGGCCCGGAGACAAAGTGTAATTTAGAGATAAGGAACAGATAAGGGCAGAACATAAGTTACTACATATACATTTGCTAATTGGTAATGTATAGCAGTCCCTTCCCTAAGGCGTACACTCCACAAATACCTTCCCTTACACTGGCAGCTGTGATGAGGATGAATAAGAGTAGTTATAACATAAACCCAAATACAAATGCTGACACATTTAGGGCCCCCATGGTGTTTACACATTCAACATCAAATAAAAAAGTTTGCATAAACGACTTATTAACCAGCTCAAATACATGCTCTTGTGAGCCAGACAGAATGACTCCTAGCCTATCTGTATACAACTTAACCTATGACTTCATCTTAGTGTTATTGACTTAAACAAATGTTTATGTTATCCTGTTTTTCACTACGAACACCCTGTTATTTTCTTAGTTGTAAGATTTACTCAACCTCACTATGATTGGGGTAGTTCTGCAAGAATAATTCTGTAAAAGCTGTTTCTGTACACTTTTCAAAGCATCTTATCACAGAGAATTATCCATTATAAAAAGTCCATTTTCTGATGTTATGTTATCACTTGACCTATAAATAAAGACACCGAAACTGACAGGACAGAGATGCCTGCCTGATGATCAGAAAGAATCCCGTGGCTCTCTCATCACTCTCTCGCGAATACCGTCCATCCTTCCGGAACCCCTAGACTGGCTGGAATGGGACTCTGGCAGTAAATGAGGTGCAAAACAAACTAGAGGCAGAGACAGTGAGAAATGAAGAGGCAGAGGGGAGAATAAGTGAAATACAAGATAAAATTATGGAGGAGCACCTGGGTAGCTCAGTCAGTTAAGCGTCTGACTTCGGCTCAGGTCATGATCTCGCAGTTCGTGGGGTTGAGCCTTGCATTGGGCTGTGTGTTGACAGCTAGCTCAGAGCCTGGAGCCTGTTTCAGATTCTGTGTCTCCCTCTCTCTCTGACCCTCCCCTGCTCACACTGTCTCTCTGTCTCTCTGTCTCTCTCTCCCCCTCAGAAATAAATAAAACATTAAAAAAAGATAAAAGTATGGGAAAAGATGAAGCTGAGAAAAAGAGAATTAAAAATTTCTCAAGCATGACTGGAAGTTAGAGGACTAAGTGATTCAATGAAACGTAATAATGTCAGTAACATAAGAGTTCCAGAAAAAGGGGAAAGAAAGAGGTGGAAAGTGTATTAGAAAAAATCATACCTGAAAACTTCCCCAATCTGGGGAAGGAGACAGACATTGAAATTAAGGAGGCACAGAGAACTCCTTTCAGATGTAACTTGAATCAATCTTATTAATGACATATCATAGTGAAAATGGGAAAATACAAGGACAAAGAGAGAATTCTGAAAGCCATATAGGAATAGCCCACAGTTAATATTATCCTCATTGGGAAAAACTGAGAGCTCTATCCGTGAGATCAGGAACACGACAGTAATGTCCAGTCTCACCACTGTTGTTCAACAAAGTGTTGAAAGTTCTAGCATGAACAATAAGATAAAACAAACAAACAACCAGAAAAAGAGACATCCAAATTCCCAAAGAAGAAATCAAACTTTCACGTTTCACAGATGATATGATACTCTACAGGTAAAAATCCAAAAGACTCCACCAAAAGGCTGCTAGAACTGATATGTGAAGTCAGCTAAGTCTGTACAAAATCAATGTACAGAAATCAGTCGCATTTCTATACACCAATATTGAAGGAACAGAAACAGAAATCAAGAAATTGTTCCCATTTACAATTTCACCAAAAACCATAAAACACCTAGAAATAAACCTAATCAAAGATGTAAAAGACCCGTATGCTGAAAACTATGGAACACTTGTGAAGGAAAT
Source organism: Hyaena hyaena (assembly GCF_003009895.1). NCBI lineage: Eukaryota > Metazoa > Chordata > Mammalia > Carnivora > Hyaenidae > Hyaena > Hyaena hyaena. Next base: position 126,851 of record NW_024082449.1, read on the forward strand.
TGAAGAAAACACAAAGAAATGGAAAAACATTCCATGTTCATATATTGGAAGGATAAATATTTTTAAGATGTCAATACTGCACAAAAAAATCTACACATTCAGTGCAATCCCAATCAAAATTGCACCAGCTTTCTTCTCAAAGCTAGAACAAACAATCCTAAAATTTGTATGGAACCACAAAAGACCCCGAAGAGTCAGATTAATGTTGAAAAAGAAAACGAAATCAGGAGGCATCACAATCCCAGACTTTACCCTCTACTACAAAGCTGTCATTATGGTAAGACAGTATGGTATTGGCACAAAAACAGACACATAGACCAATGGAATAGAATAGAGAACCCAGAATTGGACTCAAAAATGTATGGCCAACTAATCTTTGACAAAGCAAGAAGGAGTATCCAGTGGAAAAAAGGCAGTCTCTTTGGCAAATGGTGCTGGGAGAACTGGACGGCAACATGCAGAAGAATGAAACTATACACCATACACAAAAATAAACTCAAAATGGATGAAAGACATAAATGCAAGACAGGAAACCATCAAAACCCTAGAGGAGAAAGCAGGCAATAACCTCTTTGACCTCAGCCGCTGCAATTTCTTGCTGGACACATCTCCAAAGGCAAAAGAATTAAAAGCAAAAATGAACTATTGGGACTTCATCAGGATAAAAACCTGCACTGCAAAGGAAACCATCAACAAAACTAAAACATAACCAATGGAATGGGAAAGTATAGATGGGAAAAGATAGTTGCAAATGACATATCAGAGAAAGGGCTAGTGTCCAAAATCTATAAGGAACTCACCAAACTCCTCACCTGAAAAACACATAATACAGTCAAGAAATGGGCAGAAGACATGAACAGACACTTTTCCAAAGAAGACAACCAGATGGCCAACAGACACATGAAAAGATGCTCAACGTCACTCATCATACGGGAAATACAAATCAAAGTCTCACTGAGGTGCCACCTCGCACCAGTTAGAGTGGCTAAAATTAACAACTCAGGAAACAATAGATTCTGGTAGGGATGTGAGAAATGGGAACTCTCTTTCACTATTGGGTGGGAACGCAAACTGTTGTAGCCTCTCTGGAAAAGAGTGTGGAGGTTCTTCAAAAAATTAAAAAATAGAACTACCCTAACAACCCAGCAATAGCACTACTAGGGATTTATCCAAAGGATACAGGAGTGCTAATTCATAAAGGCACATGTACCCCAATGTTTATAGCAGCACTTTCAACAATAGCCAAATTATGGAAAGTGCCTAAATGTCCATCAAATGATGAATGGATAACAAATATGTGGTTTATATATATAATGGAATACTACTTGGCAATGAGAAAAAATGAAATCATGCCATTGCAAGCAATATGGATGGAACTGGAAGGTATTATGCTAAGTGAAATAAAGCAGGGAAAGACAGATATCATGTTTTCACTGATATGTGGATCTTGAGGAACTTAACAGAAGACCATGGGTAAAGGGAAGGGGAAAAATAGTTACAGAGAGGGAGGGAAGCAAACCATAAGAGACTCTTAAATACAGAGAACAAACTAAGGGTTGATGGGGTAGGGGAGAGGGAGAAATGAGTGATGGTCATTGGATAGGGCACTTGTTGGGATGAGCACTGCATGTTGTATGTAAATGATGAACCATGGGAATCTACCCCCAAAACCGAGAGCACACTTTACACACTGTATGTTAGACAATTTGACAAAAAAGTATATTAAAAATTAAATCGCAGGTACTTCATTCGTCTTTTATCTGAGATCTGCCTTTATGAGACATGTGATTTGTATGTGAGTCTATACTTAAAACACAAAGAAAAATACAGTTAATCATTGAAAATCAGTATACATGAAATGTTATTTCTAGCATGATTCTTGTGTTATCAGAATGATATAATGTCACCTAAGATCATAAAGTGATTGAGATAGGGACTATGTATAAAGGGAATTACACAATGCAACACACTGCTCAGTAAATATTAAGCAGCAGCAATTGGGAATTGCCTTAGAACAAATGTGAATGTGTAATCGAACTTTTGGTGATAATAATATTTTATCAGTAATATTTTAATTAGTTACTTCCTTTAAGAATCTCAATTATACAAACCAAGAACTATTCTGTGCTGTAAAATACCCAACAGCATGTATTTCAGAAATGTCAGCAGATGATCAATGTAAAATTTACATCCTGAGGATTTTATAATTCCATTTATCTCAAATACTCACAAGCTGACCACAGAGAATGGGTATTTATGATTACTGAGTTGCTTTAATTACTTTTTCACAAATGGTAGATTAGAATAAAACATGCAGGTAACAGTTTGGAAAATAAATTTATGATAATTAAGTCACCAAATGCTATTTATCAGAAGAAAATATTAAACATGTTGAGAATAATATGGAAATGAATTCTCTTGAGATTAATTAGCACTTGACAATAACCGTAAGGATTTTTTTTAAAATAAAATTCTATTTAGATTGGGAGGCAATATGGCGGAGAAGTAAGGCTATCCGTACATTTCGCATGCACCCATCTCTCAAACAGAGAAGGCCTGAAGTCGTAGGGCGCTGAGTCACAGGAGTTTGGGAAGAGAAAGAGACAGAGTACACTGGGAAAGAAACCTCATAACTGCTTGAGAGAGAACTGGGAAAGATAAAAGCAGGACTGGACACAGAGATATGGAGTGAGGGGAGGGAACCCGGCTTATGTGCAGCTACAGTGAGTGATAAACCAGCGAGAGGTGACGAGCTGCCGCGAGTCCAGGGGAAAGGAAAGAAAAGCTGAGATTGCTCATAGAACCGTCCCTGGATAAGAGAAAAAAACCTCGGCTTTGAAAGACAGTGTTTTTTAGCTCTGGCTGGGGTGCTGACTTTAAACTAGGTACCCTGGTCCCAGAAGGTGCCAAAAAAACTGAACTGCCTTGCGACCGGCACCATCCATGGCTGCAGCGGCCAGGTGAACCTGCAGCAATGCCTGTGGAGGCAATCCCTGTGCCGGGTGAAGCAGGAGCAGCGCGGGAGCAACAGCGGCCAGCTGATGCTGCGGCAGCGAACCCATAAAGAGGTACTGGCGCCAGGGAAAGCAGCAGCGGCGCGCTGAGGCGGTCCCCTGAAGCAGCAACTTCGCACTGCAGCGACACGGACTCTATGGACCTGAAGTTGCTAAGTTCCCTGAGTGCACTCGGGTTGTATCCCTGCTTGACTCGGGGGATCTGAGGCTGCGACACTTCCCCCAAGCCCCACTCAACCCCCAGGCAACAGGGAAGAAGCAACCTGCGGGACTGTTCAGGGCAGTATAACAAAGCCCACAGACTGAGACCTGGAAACAGGCAGGGTGTGGGGCATAGAACTCAGCCCACCTTGGCTACATCCTCAGCACAGGGAGATCAAAACGAAGAAGTGATTTGCAACACTTGGTTGAGAAGGGACTGGGGCAACTCCATTCTTCTCCCCACAACCACGAAGAAGGGCCTCAGGGAGGCCAGCAGACCCAGTGGAGACAAGACCTACCTACAGGAAACCATGCCCATCCCCTCCAGATAGCTGTTTTGTTGTTTTTGGAGCTTTATTTTTACTTGAGCCTGGGTTTCCGTGTTTATTGGTTTTGTCTGTGTGTTTGTGTACCACTGTTCCCTCTGTGGTTGTCTGTTTTCTTTTTCCAGGGCTGCCTCAAGAAACAAGCCAAACTACACATGGTGAAGAGTCTCAAATACCACTACCAGGAGGGAAGCAAAATAACCAAACGCTCCACAAGAGAAACCAAGAGATACCATCCAAAGAACACTTCCTGAACAGACAGGCCCTGAACAGTCAAAAGAGCACTCTGTAATACTGCAGAACTCGCAGGGGCCGTCTGTACAACAGCCTTTTAAAATTAACAAGAGATAGGAAGCTAACCAAAATGACAAAACAGAAGAACTCTCCTCCAAAGAAAGTCCAGGAAGAAATGACAGCTAGAGAACTGCTCAAAACGGATAAAAGCAACATAACTGAACAAGAATTTAGAACAATAATAATAAAGTGAATCGCCAGGCTTGAAAAAAGCATGGAGGACATCAGAGAAACTATGGCTAGAAATAATATGGAGCTTCAAAAATATTTAGGGTGAAAAAATGGGATAAATGAGATACATAATAAACTGGAGGCGTCCAATGCACAGATTGAAGAGGCAGAAAGGAGAATAAGTGATTTAGAAGACACTATAATAGAAAAAGAAGAAACTGAAAAAAAGAGAGATAAACTGATCCAGGAACATGAAAGAAGAGTTCGAGAGCTCAACGATACAATCAAAAGGAACGACACGGTATCATAGGAATTCCAGAAGAGGAAAAGAGAGGGAAAGGAGCTGAAGGAACCTGGAACAAATTATAGCAGAGAACTTCCCCAACCTGGAGAGGGAAGTTGACGTCGAAATTCAAGAGGCACAGAGAACTCCCCTCAGACGTAACTTGACTCTATCATCTGCACAACATATCATAGTGAAACTGGCAAAATATAAGGACAAAGAGAGAATTCTGAAAGCAGTTAGGGAGAAAAGGCCCTAATATACAAAGGAAACCTATCAGAGTGGTGACAGACCTATCTACTGAAACTTGGCAGGCCAGAAAGGAATGGCAGGAGATCTTCAATGTGATGAACAGTAAAAATATGCAGCCAAGAATGCTCTATCCAGCAAGCCTGTCATTCAGAACTGAAGGAGAGATAAAAGTCTTTCCAAATAAACAAAAATTGAAAGAATTTGTCACCACTACGCCAGCCCTACAAGAAATCCTGAGGGGGATTCTCAGAGGGAATTATTACAAGGAATGAAGACACCAGAGACACCACCACAAGCATGAACCCCACAAAGGACACAATGAGTCTAAACTCATATATTTCAAAAATAACATTGAATGTAAATGGGCTGAATACTCCTATCAAAAGACAAAGGGTAGCAGAATGGATAAAAAAACAAAATTCATCTATTTGCTGTCTACCAGAAATGCATTATAGACTGAAAGATACCTTCAGATTAAAAGGAATGGGATGGAGAAATATATATCATGCTACGGAAAGTCAAAAGAAAGCTGGAGTAGCTGTGCTTATATCAGACAAACTGGACTTTAAATTAAAGACAATAACAAGGGATGAAGACGGGCATTATATAATAATTACAGGGTCTATCCATCAGGAAGAACTAACAATTATAAATGTCTACGCACCGAATATGGGAGTACCTAAATATTTAAAACAATCACAAACAGAAACAATCTTATAGGTAAGAATGTGCTAATAGTAGGGGACTTTAATACTCCGCTTACAGCAATGGATAGATCAACCGGATAGAAAATCACTAAGGAAACAATAGACTTGAATGACACATTGGACCAGATGGATCTGACAGATATATTCAGAACTCTACATCCCGAGGCCATGGAATTCACTGTCTTCTCAAGTGTGCATGACACATGCTCCAAGATAGATCACATACTGGGACATAAAGCAACCCTCAATAAATATAAAAGAATTGAGATCATACCATGCACACTTTCAGATCCCAATGCTATGAAACTTGAAATCAATCACAGGAAGAAGTCTGGAAAACCTCCAAAAACATGGAGGATAAGAACACCCTACTAAAAAATGAATGGGCCAATCAGGCAATTAGAGAAGAAATTAAAGAATACGTAGAAACACATGAACATGAAAATACAACAACCCAAACTCTATGAAATGCGGCAAAGGCAGTCCTAAGATGAAAGTACATTGCACTCCAGGCCTATTTCAAGAAATTAGAAAAAGCGCAGTGCAAAATCTAACAGCTCATCATCTAAAGGAACTAGAGGCAGAGAAACAAGAGCACCCCAAACCTAGTAGAAGAAGAGAAATAGTAAAATTCAGAGCAGATATAAACAACATAGAGACCAAAGAAACAAGTGAACATCCATGAAACTAGGAGTTGTTTCTTTGAAAAAATAAACAATTGACAAACCTCTAGCCAGGTTTCTCAAAAAGAATAGAGAGAGCACCCAAATAGGCAAAATCATGAATGAAAATGGACTTATTACAACCAACCCCTCAGAAATACAAGCAATTATCAGGGAATAGTATGAAAAATTATATGCCAACAAATTGGACAACTTAGAGGAATTTGACAAATTCCTAAACACACACTCATTACCAAAATTCACACGGAAGAGATAGAAAATCTGAACAGACCCATAACTAGTGAAGAAATCGAATCAGTTATCAAAAATTTCCCAACAAATAAGAGCCCTGGACTTGATGGCTTCCCTGGGGAATTCTACCAGACATTTAAAACAGAATTCATACCAATTCTTCTCAAGTTATTCCAAAAAATAGAAATCAAAGGAAAACTTCCAGACTCATTTTATGAAGCCAGCATCACTCTGATTCCCAAGCCAGACAGGGATCCAGCAGAAAAAGAGAACTACAGGCCAATATCCTTGATGAATACGGATGCAATAATCCTCAACAAGATCCTTGCAAAACGAATCCAACAGCACATAAAAAGAATGATCCACCAAGATCAAGTGGGATTCATTCCAGGGTTACAGGGCTGGTTCAACATTCGCAAATCAATCAATGTGATACATCACATCAACCAAAGAAAAGATAAAAAAACATATGATCCTGTCGATAGATGCAGAAAAAGCATTTGACAAAATATAGCATCCCTTCTTAATAAAGACTCTAGAGAAGTCGGGATAGAAAGAACTTCCTTAAACATCATAAAAGCCATCTATGACAAGTCCTCAGCTAACATCATCCTCAACGGTGAAAACTGAGAGCTTTCCCTCTGAGATCAGGAACACGACAGGGATGTCCACTCTCACCAATGTTGTTTAACATAGTGCTGGAAGTCCTAGCATCAGCCATCAGACAACAAGAGGAAATCAAAGGCATCAGAATTGGCAAAGAAGAAGTCAAACTTTCACTTTTCGCAGATGACATGATACTCTACATAGAAAACCCGACACACTCCACCAGAAGCCTACTAGAACTGATCCAAGAATTCAGCCAAGTTGCAGGGTACAAAATCAACGTGCAGAAATTGGTTGCATTCATATACACCAAAAATGAAGCAATACAAAGAGAAATCAAGAAACTGATCCCATTCACAATTGCACAAAAGGCCATAAAATATCCTGGAATAAACCTATCAAAGGATATAAGAGATCTGTATGATGAAAACTATAGAAAACTATGAAGGAAATTGAAGGGAACACAAAGAAATGGAAAAACATTCCATGCTCATGGATTGGAAGAATAAATATAGTTAAAATGTCATTACTACCCAAGGGAATCTACACATTCAATGCAATCCCAATCAAAATTGCACCAGCATACTTCTCAAAACTAGAACAAACTATTCTAAAATTTGTATGGAACCACAAAAGACCCCGAATAGCCAAAGTCATGTTGACGAAGAAAACCAAATTGGGAGGTATCACCATCCCATACTTTAGCCTCTACTACAAAGCTGTCATCATTGAGACAGTATGATATTGGCACAAAAACAGATACATAGACCAATGGAATAGAATTGAGAACTCAGAAGTGGACCCAAAAGTATACAGCCAACTAATCTTTGACAAAGCAGGAAAGAGTTACCAATGGAAAAAGGACAGCCCTCTTTAACAGATGGTGCTGGGACCTAAAGGAGCTAGAGGCAGAGCAACAAGAACGCCCTAAACCCAGTAGAAGAAGAGAAATAGTAAAAATTAGAGCAGAAATAAACAACATAGAGACCAAAGAAACAATTGAACAGATCCATGAAACCAAGAGTTGGTTTTTTGAAAAAGTAAACAAAATTGACAAACCTCTAGCCAGGCTTATCAAAAAGAAAAGAGAGAGCACCCAAATAGACAAAATTATGAATGAAAATGGACTTATTACAACCAACCCCTCAGAAATACAAGCAATTATCAGGGAATACTATGAAAAATT
>NW_024082449.1:137553-142284 GCF_003009895.1 Hyaena hyaena
AAATAAAAAAAAAAAAAAAAAAAACAAAAAAAAAACAGATGGTGCTGGGAGAACTGGACAGCAACGTGCAGAAGAATGAAAATAGATCGTTTTCTAACAGCATACACAAAAATAAACTCAAAATGGATAAAGGATCTGAACGTGAGGCAGGAAACCATCAAAACCCTAGAGGAGAAAGCAGGAAGCAAACTCCTTGACCTCCACCACAGCAATTTCTTACCTGACACATCCCCAAAAGCAAAAGAATCAAAAGCAAAAATAAACTATTGGGACCTCATCATGGGGAGAAGAAGGGTAAAAATAGTTGGGGAGAGGGAGGACGGAAAACCATGAGAGACTCTTGAATGCTGAGAACAAACTGCTGATGGGAGTGGGAGAAAGGTGAAGTGGAGTGATGGGCATGGAGAAGGGCACTTGTGGAGATGAGCACTGGGTGTTACGTGGAAACGAACTTGAAAATAAAGTATTTTTTTAAAAAAGCAAGTCAGGAAGAAGATATCTCTATTTTGCCAGAAATAGAAAAGCAACCCATTATGTTGATTGAATCTGTCACATTAGTTATAAGCATTAGTCATTCACACAAATGAAATATCTTGTGTATATGTGACATATATATCAAGGGAGTTAATAGCATGGTATCTAGGGACTGATTAGGTTCAATTCTAGCTCTGCAACTTCCTGGGCAATTGATATTGAGAAAATTATTTAATTTTTCTAGGCCTCACCCATCTGCAGCATGGATATATTAGGAGTACCTATCTCATAAGGTCAATCCAAAAATTAATAGGGGTAAAATAGACAAAACCTTTAGAGGATATACTCATCACAAAATTAGTACTTAAGAAATGTTAGCTACACATACATATAAACATATGTATAGTTTAACCTAATCTTTCAGTAAAAACAAAACAAAAACTAACCAAACATTAAGATTGTCAAATGGCATTTTAAGTCATTAAGTGCCTTATATTGGTATGCCTCCAACTGAATTTCACGTGTTTAATTCGACTGGAGCAATCCCAGAGGCCTGCAGGAACTTTGAGGAAAACTGTCAATCAGTTATTACTGATATCAAAGGAGCTGAAGTTGAATCAGTCTTTTCAAAGCTCCCTTTGTGAGTCTGAGTATAACCCGAGCTGAAATTTCAACCTACTTCCTTTTTGACAACTCATTCGCCTACTACTCTGGATTTTACATATGGTAATCTTTTGGCTGTTTTCAGGGTAGAGTTACTGTGTAAATTTGTTTAAACTAAGGATTATCAACTTGTGGCTTTATACTTTGAATATCACAGTATAGGATTTAGAATTGTTTGTTTAATCTGACCTGGTCTTAGGCAAAATTTAGAATTTAACAAAGCTGACCCATATTCTCAATCTGCATCCCAGATTCCTAGTTTAGCATTTTTTCCCTTATGTCTTTTAAAAAGAGTCATTTTCTCACAATAAAGTTTTTTTCACCTTAAAAATGTTATACTAGGGGGTTGTTGGAGGGGAGGTGGGTGAGGAGATGGGTTAATGGGTGATGAATATTAAGGAGGGCACTTGTGATGAACACTGGTGTTATATGTAAGTAGAATCACTAAATTATACTCCTGAAACTAATATTACACTAATATGTTAACTAACTGGAATCTAAATAAAAACTTGAAACTACAGAAGAAAAGTTATAGTGGAGGTGGAAGAACATGTTTTCTCTGAAATGAGAGAAGATATGTGGATGGATATCATCCCTTTCTATATCCTCAGTAGAGAACAATTTAAAAATGATGTAGCACAAAGGGACAATAGGTTGTTTCCCCTTCCATGCACAGTGTTCTCTTTTCCTCTGTTTTCCACTCCCAATTATTAGGAAAATATCTAAATATCTGACCCTTAAATGAGTAAGAATAAGGCAACCAGTCAATGATATTGTAATAGCTGTATGTGAGCACAGATGGAAGATATGCTTGTGGTGAACATAGCATAATGCATAAACTTTTTGAATCACTATGTTGTACACCTGAAACTAATGTAACATTGTGTCTCAACTGTATATAAATTTAAAAGAAATTAAAAATAATATTAAAAAATCCAATAAAAATGAGTAAAACTTAGGAAAAGTCTTGCAGGCCAGAAACCACAGTTTTAAGGATTGGACGTTGCAATGAAATACTCTTGAAGAATTATTGAAAATGATAGTAAAACAGTAACATAAGACATAATTTTGAAAGCATAGTGAATAGAATAAAAGAACAAAAGCCTCCCTGAATATCAAAAATTGCTTTACTAACACTATAGTGCTTTAAAGGCTACATGAATGTATTTCTTTTTTTAAAAACTTTTCAATTTTTTTTGAGGGAGAGAAAAACAAAGCATGAGTGGGGATGGTCAGAGAGAGGGAGACACAGAATCCAAAACAAACTCCAGGTTCTGAGCTGTCTGCACAGAGCCCAAGGTGGGGCTCGAACCTATGGACCACAAGATCATGACCTGAGCTGAAGTCAGATACTTAACTGACTGAGCCACCCAGGTGCCCCAAGAATGTATTTCTTATTCTTAGCATCTTTCTCTTCATATTTGTGGTCAAATGATCAGAATCTGTTAGTACAACCCTATTAAGGACAGATTAGGGATACCTAGATGGCTCGGTTATTTAAGCAACTGACTCTTGATTTGGGCTCAGGTTATGATCTCACAGTTCGTGGGATCAAGCTGCTTGTCGGGCTCTGTGCTAGGCATGGAGCCTGCTTGGAATTTTCTCTCTCTCCCTCTCTTTCTACACCTCTTCCACTCTTGCATGCTCTCTCTTTCCAAATAAATAAACTTTTTTTTTTTTTTTTTTTAAAGAAGGACAGATTAGACACCGTTAAAGATGATAAAGCAGACAGGTGGTTGTCACACATGAATGAACATAGAAACTTATTTGTTTTAAAAATTAAGCATTTGATAGGGGCGCCTGGGTGGCTCAATTGGTTAAGCATTTGACTTTGGCTCAAGTCATAATCACACGGATTTTGGGTTCGAGTCCTGCATCAGGTTCTGTGCTGACAGCTCAGAACCTGGAGCCTGTTTCAGATTCTATGTCCCCCTCTCTCTCTGCCTATGCCCCACTCATGCTCTGTCTCTCTCTGTCTCAAAAATAAATAAAACAATAAAAAATAAAAATTAAGCATTTGAGAGTTTAAAAATGTATAAATTCTGGGAAAATGTCATGTTTTTCATAGTTTTAAATAGAGTAATATATCTTTTTTTTTTAAATGTTTTTTATTTTTATTTATTTTTAGGAGAGAGAGAGACAGCGTGAGCAGGGGAGGGTCAGGGAGAGAGGGAGTCACAGACTGAAGCAGGCTCCAGGCTCCGAACTGGCAGTCAGCACAGAGCCCGACGCGGGGCTCGAACCCACGAACCGCGAGATCATGACCCAAGCGAAAGTCGGACGCTCAACCGACTAAGCCACCCAGGCGCCCCAAAATAGAGTAATATATCTTAAGTAACAGAAATCTTGACTTAGTCTTCAAGAATGGCTATATGATTATTTTTCTTAAAATTAAATGTAAGTATCACTCTTGCACATTTTTTTTTTTTAGAATTATTGTCTGTGCTATGAGCATAAAATGCTGTGTGGAAACTAACATTTCTCAGAAGACCCATACCTTTATCAAGTACTTTTTGAAGATGTGTACCAATATTAGTTGATATAGAAATGTTGGAATTTGGAGCTGACAGTCAAGAAATAATTCTTGAGACATCATTGATGCAAAAAAGGTGGTTTTATTAAATCATGGGGACAGGACCCTTGGGGAGAAAGAGCTGCATTAGGGTTGTAAGGGATGACTGATTATACATTTTCAAGTTGGGAGTTATGGATAGCACAAGGCTCCAAGGTATTTTGGAAACAAGGTATCCAGGACCATGAAGGGACTAGCTATTGTTAGGAAAATCCCATTTATTACTGTTTACTAAACGCTCAGTCATGAAACTCTTCGGATGTATATCAGTGGGTCATATGTTTGGAGGATGATTGCTGACATATATCTTGAGAGGTAAAAGAAGTTCCCAGAGGGATTCCTATATGTTTACAGTAGACTCACAGGATCCTGAGGGGTCAGAATAATGTTAAGCAAGATTTTCTTTTGCCCTTAGCAAAGTGTCAATATTGAGGCAGCTGAATTCCCAGAGAAAGGTCACTTTCCCTGCTTTAAGGACTTGTCAATGAGCTGTAAGTAATAAGGACATTTAATTTTTTTTCTTTTGCCTTTCTTTCCTACATCATTAGTGACACTCTTTTAATCATCTTACTTGTTGTTTCTTTTTTTTTTTTTTCAGAATTGTTTACTTTGATTTTCTTTTTTCTTTTTTTTTTTTTTTACAAATAGTTTATTGTCAAATTAGTTTTCACATAACACTCAGTGCTCATCCCCACAAGTGCCCTCCTCCATGCCCATCCCTCCTCCCCCCCACACCCAACAGTCCTCAGTTTTTGTCAGCATTCAAGAGTCTCTCATGGTTTGCCTCTTTCCCTTTCCCCTACCATTTCCCCCCTTTTCCTCCCCCTTGTTCCTCCGTCAAGTTCCTCCTAATCCTCCTATACGTGCAAACATATGATATTTGTCCTTCTCTGCCTGACTTATTTCGCTCAACATAACACCCTCAAGGTCCATCCATGTTGCTACACATGGCCAGATTTCATTCTTTCTCATTGCCATGTAGTATTCCATGGTATAGATAAACCACATCTTCTTGATCCATT